>NC_090886.1:508997-516497 GCF_036669925.1 Montipora capricornis | reverse complement strand
CATAACTGTGGAACCTCCACCATTGCCAACCTCCCCACCTCCGTTAGACGAGGAGGGTTCTTCAAAATTGGATGACCAAACATTTGCTAAAGAAAGCACGTTTTTATTACAAGAAGCCTTGCCTAGAAATGCCACCAAAGTGGATGATGAATCAAAGTTTGATTACAATCTGTCAACAAAATTAAGCACAAACAGAGAACCAACAAGTCAGGTTACTGAATTTAGTATAGTTGAACAGTACAGTAGTAATGATGGGGTCCCTTCAGTTCCAGTAAAGGACAGTGCAACATTGAGGACAGCAAAGGGGCATGTGTATGGACATACATTCTCTGAATATAATCAGAGGTTCAGATCACCAAGAGTTGGTGATAGTATTCAAGATAAACCCCTGTCTTTAGATTCTGCCATAACAATGAGACTGTCTAAGTATGAGGCACCTTACAGTTCCAGGCAATGTAAGCAGGCTGATAAGACACTGTCTTCACGTCGCAGGCGTTTCAAACCAGTTTCGCTGCCCAATGAGGCAGATACAATGAATTCTATGATACCAGCAGAGATTTGTGAAACAACTGATTGTGTGGCAGGGGAAGGACAGTCACATACATTTAGTGAGAGTAGTTGTGGTGATTATTTGCAAAATGATGGTGTCCAGAAAATTGATATGAAATTGGAGGATTCTAGTCCAAAGAAAGTAAGAATGGAAGGTGGTAATCAGAAAAAGGATACTGCTCCTGTAGATTATATTTCAAACAGAGTTCATGTGAGTCAAACAAGAAATCCAGAACCCTTGGTCATGCTTCAATATGATATAAGCAATAATACTGAAAAGGCCATTGAAATACAAAACAAGGAAACAAAACCAACAGTTGTTTCTGAAACAAGAAATTCAAATCGAACTGCTGTAAAAGAGTCTAATAGTCAAAGCAGCATCGTGAAAAACGATGGGGATGACACTAAGAGTAATAATGAAGACTCTGTAAGTAATCTCTTTGCAAAACACCTGGACAGCTCAGGAATGACATTGCCAAAGGTTGTGATTGAATATGATGGTGAAGTCTTCAGCGATCCAATGGTTCATGAATATGACCCTAAAGCTTCCAGTAAAGGGGTGATATCTACTGGAGTGCAGGCTAAGTCTATAACACAAGGCACTGATTCTGAATCAGATATCAGTCTTCATGATGACAGTGACGATGTTGCTTATTATGGTGAATACTCAGAGGAAGAGGACCTTGACTTGGGTTTGGATGATGTAAGTTTAGGTGATGAGGATCTTACATTTGAAGATCTTGATTCTGCAAGGGAAGAAATGGAGAGAGAAAAAGGTTAGTCCATGTTTGTTTAGATTAGTAATTTTATTGACTCACTTCCACTTTTGCCTGGGATTTTGGTATGCCATTTAAAGCATACATGTAAAACAGAGGTAACCGTAGAAATGATTCTGTTCTATTGACTGTTCTGTTACTGGTTATTGCAAACCTTAAAAAAAGGATAAAATCCTTGACATTATAGCATTATTACATTTGAAACATTGATGGGAGAAAACAATCAGGTATACATGTATGTCAGCCAATACCTATCAAGACTCTTTCAAAGTTGGGTTGGTATACAATGTAGTATCCCAAGTTAAGTGAACCAAAAGCTAATGAGCTATTTAATGGCTGACTTACTGCTCACCTGGCATTGCCTCAGACATCTTGGTTCAGGATGCTAAGGTAGCTAACAAAATTGAAAGGACCTTCAGCAATCTAACAAAAACAATTCAATTGCAATTTAACGAGCCATTAAGTTCGCTTAGAAATGTAAATGTAAAACCATGCTGTCATGGTGGTAAATGCGACAAAATAAGTAACACTGCATCTACCCTTGGAAGAGAGTTTGCTATCGTAGTACAAACTGTTGAGTGCATTCACTTTCTAACCCTAACCCAAGCTAATCTTACCTTTTTTTCCTGGAGGAATAATATTTATTGGTTAAATAGCAATAAAATCGAATTTTGATAATATTATTAGTAGTATTGAACATCCTATAGATTTTACTCTTTTTCATTGGCTCTATTTATTGGCTGTTATCTAAAGTGAATGGAATCTGATCAAGGTGAATTTCAAAACAATTTACACGCAACATAGGGCAATTATTTATTCAATCAGTAGTTTTCTATATTAGCCCTTAAGGTAATGATTGATCTGTATTGGTGTTTTGTTCAGCAAGCCGATGTTGACTCAGTTCAATTATTGGTCCAATATTGTGTGCTAGGTGAGGCATGCAGTCACACAATCATTTGAAGGCAAAAGAAAGTGTTTAATCTTGAATGTAATTTTCCGAGGATAATTTGTGACTTTTTTTATCATTGCAAACATTGATTGGTCTAGTTTTATTAATATGTTAAAGAATTTATTTTGGTCTTTTGCAATCTCCTCTAACCCTAGCACTAAAGTTATTAAGATTTAAAATATTGACTCAAGGTGAAACCACGGCTTTAAACATCATCTTTTAATTTTTTCCTTAATGTGTTCAGGGCCCTTTATGACAAAAAATCCTTTCATTCAAAGAGAGACAAAGTACTTGTTATAGCTGGTTTCAAATTCGAAACTAGTTTAAGCATCACAAGTTTAAGACTTGAAAACATGCTTATATTAGAAGTTGTTCAAAGGCCTCTTCATTTCATTATAGAAGTGGAAGTGGGTGGTAAGTTTTAAGTGTACATAAATTAGACATTGTGGACTTCCAGCCAATTCAGTGATTCAATTTAGCCTTTAATTTTCGTAATGCCATTTTGTTAGATTTTATTGTTAGGGTTTAGAAAAATTGTGATTTGGTATAACCGCCACTTGTAATGATTAATTGCCATTTTGACAGTCAGAACAAAAGATGAAATGTATACACTTGGTATTGTTCGCCAAGCATTGAATTCCTTTCCCTTTTCTGTGGAAAGCACTCATTGGCAAGATATTAGTGTGAGAAATTTGTTGGGAATTGGAAAGCAAGGTTATAGCATTTCCGTTTTACTACATCGAAGAATGAGTCATTTAGATCTAGATAAAGGTGTGTAAAATTCTGTACTTATAAAATGGGGTGGTGGTTTTTTGATGCTGTTCAATATGTCTTTTTGGATTGTTAGAGTGTATTACATAAATTTTTGTCATTTTCTTGTAGTCATCGCAGAAATTAGACATTGTCCTGACAATTACCTCTAATATTCTCAATAGCAGTTTTCATGCATTCAAAGTTGGCCTTTAATTGTTGTTCATTCCTATAATTCAATGTAGCACTTGCCTAAATTATTGAGAAGCCCATGTGTGAGATGATGAACAACCTATCACAATGTTTTTAGTAATGGTGCAAAGACTGATTTGTTCTACATAATCACGTTGTCCCTGTAGGGAATGCATGCTTGTAATAATAATGATACAAATAATAATTATTATTAATAGTAAGTCCAACCGAAATGGAAATTTCGTCTCCTTAAGCCAAACATAAAGTTTTCAATATTAAGTCAATCAAGTTTTCAGATAATTATATTGTCAAAGAATTATTGATATCAGTCAAAACAAACTTTGGCACACGTTTTGTCTTGTGAGGTGTTTTTCCATTTAGCATTTTTACTTGATATTTTAAATTGCGATTGTGCTGCCTTTGTCATATAATTAAGCATTTCACTTTCGCCAACTACATGAACACTGTAGTTGACTTGAAACTTGAACTGTGAAGGTTGTAGTTGGTCTTCCTAAGATTACTTTTTGTCACCAAATACCAGTATCCCCTTATAAGAGGATAATAGCAGTATACAACAACAAATGTGATCATAACTTTAAGGCGTTTACTGTCAAGCTGAATATCATTGAGGCAGAGCTGAATCTTGTGTACTATGCAGCTACTAAATTAAAGTTATTCCAGCATTGTATTCATGTGTTTAGTGCAAGTTATCCATGCAAACTACAGTGCAAGCTTACCTTAGCTTTAAGAAGCCATACTAAGTGATTGCTGCATTTTAAGGATAAATTGTGTACAGCTAATCAGAGCAGTTTGATGGAAACTTTCACAATATAGACAGTAAGTTGTTAATGAGACTTTTTCCCATTATTGAACTCTTTACAAAGATCCTTCTCAACCATTTCTTGCTACAACTGTAGTTGTCAGAAGCAAATGCCGTCCCCAAAAGGCAGGTTTCATGCCCAGTCGCTCCACCTCCAAATCATATTTTCGTCCTCCGCCAGATGGATGAAAAGTCATGCGAGTTCCACGAGAACAGACAACTCTAAATCGCCTTTATAGACCTTAAAGCCGCTTTTCATACCGTGGATCATGCTTCCTTGTGGCAGATTCTCAAGACCATTGGCACACCACCCAAAATGGTTCGCCTGTCACAGCAACTATATGGTGGCGCTGAGAGCTGTGTGCGGGTGAATGGAAAGGACTCTGGCTGGTTTTCTATCAACAGTGGAGTCAGACAAGGCTGTGTGGCTGCTCCTGACCATTTCAATTGCGTCATTGACTACCTGATGACCAAAGTATGACCATGTACCATCTTGCTGACCTTGAATATGCGGACGACACCACCTTGTTGGCATCCTCCACCGAGGAGCTCAGCCAGGTGCTGGGATATCTACCACCAAGAGGCATCAAAACTTAGACTCAAGGTTGTCTGGCCAAAAACGAAGCAATGCACATTGGCGATAGCCCAGATCCCCCTCCCCCCATCTATGTAGGCACTGATGAGGTAGAGTTTGTCAGCTCCTTTACGTACCTTGGCTCCATTATCACCCACACTGGAGACCTACGACCAGAGATAGACCTTAGAGAAGGTCTGGCTGCCGGAGTTATGAACACCCTGCTGAGACCTCTTTGGCACCCCCCTCTCAATCTCCCGACACAACAAGCTTCGCGTCTACAATGCTTGTGTCCTTTCTGTCCTTCTGTGTGGTGCTGAATCGTGGCCTATCTGCAAGACCCTGGCCACATGACTTGATGGGTTCGACAGCAGATCCCTTTAAGCCATCGAGAACATCACCTGGCACCATCATGTTTCTAATGACATGCTCCAGGTCTGTACACAACAACCTCCTGCAGCTTGTCTTGCTGCCCAACGATGCACCTGCTGGCTTGGAGGTATTCTCCGATTCTCCCAAGACCATACACCGTATTCCAAAATGGCCACCATTTTAGTATTCTTTCGTTTCCTTGGAAATTGGCCCTCTTGACCTCGCTTTCAAACGTAAAATTCAAAAGAATATTTAAACTCGAACGAGGCCAGAAGGGCCAATATTTGCAACTAAAGAAAATAATACTGAAATGGCAGCCATTTTGGAATAAGGTGTATTTGATCCAGCAACCTCTGGATGGAAGAGACCTTGTGGCAGACTTTGTACCAGGTGGATGGACATGGTTAAAAATGACCTAGAACACCTGCACATCGATTAGAAAGACATGGAGGAACTTGCTCTGGACTGCCTGCAATGGCGAGCCCTTTTTCATCTAGGCAGTTCTACGCATAGAGACCCTAAACAAGAGTGCACTTAGATTTCCTCTATGCAATAGCTTTATTGATTGATTGATTGATTGAAGCTGTGGAGATGGACAGTGGACCTGCTTTTTATTTTATGTGATGTTTCTACAATTAAAGAAAAAGGATTTGTTTCACAAGATTTAAAAACTTGAATTCCATCAATTCAATCAAGATTGTCATGCTTAAATTTGCTGGTTTAATGGAAACTAAAACATGGTACCATTTCTGGTTCCATGGAAAGACAGAAAAACACAAAAAAGACAACTTGCAGATTTGACTGTCTATAATAACTCAGCAGGGACTAGAAATGTTTCTTATTTATTCTATTTTTATTCACGTTAAGTGCATTGAGGTCACAGTAATGCACTTAATAAGAACTTCTGTACTATTATTATTATTGTTATTACTATTATTATTATTAGAATTAAATGACTAAATCAAAATACACAAGATTCCCTGCGACTCTGAGTTTCGTGCGTATGCACTCATCAGGCAGATTTAATGAAGAACAGACAATCTACTGAACAAACGATCCGAGCTTGTATCCAAATGCCGACATGAAAACAAGTTTTATCTCAAGAACAATTAAGGCTTATCCTACACAATAGCTATTGTATTGCACTTGTTTTAGCTCAGCCAGTCTTACACCACACCCCCAGTTCCGCCCTTCTCACCCATTGTAATCAGGACCCCATTGTTCTACTCATCGTAAATATGTATATATAGCTAGCTAATAAGTCTGTTCTTCATTAAATCTGCCTGATGAGTGCATACGCACGAAACTCAGAGTCGCAGGGAATCTTGTGTATTTTCATTTAGTCATTTAATTCTATACACCGCTCTACACAAACGTGTATTGAGCACTCTTTAGCAGTGTTTGCTACAGTTTCTTATGATTATTATTAGTATTATTATTATTCTTATTATTATTCTTATTATTATTATTATTATTAGTAGTAGTAGTAGTAGTGGCAGTATTATCATGAGAAGTAATTACAGATGTGTAAATTTGTAAACCTTTCTGTGAGCTCCCTTGGTGTTTTCTCCAACGAATGCTCTACATTCTTAGAAATGATGAATGACATTGACATTGACAAAGAAGAAACAACACTATGTAATAAAAAAAAGATAAATCTAGCCATTAGAGTGACATATTTTATCTTTTGTCTTAGAAATAAGATTTGGGATAGCCCAGACTTAATAAAGCTTTATTTTTTAAAAATTGATTCATTTGTAAATACAGTATACATGTTCATGTATATCACTTATTAATATTATTTCCTACTTTAGCCAATAAATATACAAATCTCTGTACATTTTTCATATAATTTGGCCCTATTCTTTCCTCTTCCTGTGTTACTCATGCTTAGGGTTTGTAGAAATAAAATTCAAAATTTAATTATTTATGATTTTAAGATGTTAATTGAGAATCTTTAAGTTATCAATTCCATTTTCACTGAGGTTGCGAAAAGAACTTAGCTAACAAAGTTTGTTAGCTAAAAATGAAAACATCACTTTTCATTTAATCAGTCCTGCCATTATCTTTCTAGCGATGGTTTTGCTTTCCCATAAAACTGTCTTTTGCATCTCTTTTGTTATTTGTTTGTTTTCTCGTCTAATTTAGTTCTCGTAGGTTTTGGTCTAGTTCTCTCATTCCTCCACCACAGCATCCTATGATCACTTGTATTACACTGTACTCTCACTTTATACTTTGTTGTCTTTCTCACAACTCGAAGCACAGCTGTTGATATTGGATCTTTTAAAATCTTTTTACTACCTTATTTCCTTCTCCTGGATAAGCCATATCCACAATTCTTTCTTTCATCGTTTTTATGTTAAATCCAGTAATAATCATTCTTTCTTTCCCCATTCCACTGCCATAGTCTTAAGTGCATATTGTCATGTCTTCAAACGTTACACTCTGTTGCTACTAACTTCTTGCATCCTGACAAGAGATGTTGCATGGTTTCCATCTGTTCACCACGCAATCTGTA
>NC_090886.1:496497-503997 GCF_036669925.1 Montipora capricornis | reverse complement strand
TAAATTATATACTGTATACCGGTAGTCATTGACTTCTAGGAGTCTTTCTGATTTTTATACAAATTGTCTAGCCCAGAAAGATCATTTCTAGTCCTAGTTCATATGCATTAAAAAAAGGCATGAAAGCTCTGTAAAAAATATGTTATTATGATAGGATTCTCATTTTTGAAGTGAAGCCATGTTTTAACTTACCTTAAAGACTCGTGTATAAGCCGCAACCCCAACTTTCAAGCATGAATTTGGAAAAAATAAGAACTCCAAAAAAGCAATCTTGTAAAATAAGTTGGTTGTTTGTTCGCAGATGTTAACAATAATTAATCAACTTTGAAAATACATGTGCCTTTTAAAAGCTTTTTTTTAATCAATTTTTCCCTATTCCCTGTGACTGACAACAGTTGTCTTCATTGCTGAAGCCCACAGTTGAAATGAAAACCATAGAATTTGCATGAAAAAGGCACAGGAAAACGATGCAAAACGTTTGCTTGGTAACCACGCAGTCATTTAACGAGGGAAGTCTGTACATGGAAACGTTTACTTTTGCATCAGCTGTGCGTGGATATCGCGTTTATCAGGCGGCTGGTATTTTTTGCAAGCCACAGGTCACAGGTCACAGGTCATTGTTTTACCAATATAGTAAGTATCATAAACATTAAAAAATGCTAACCTTAAGCCTAAAAGCTTTTGTTTAGGTCTAAGGTTAGCTTTTATGCATGTTTAGGACACTTTCTGTATTAGTAAAACAATGACCTGTGACCTGTAAAAAATACCAGCCGGTTTATCAAGACGTGTGGAAGCCATCACTCTGAGAAAAACTTGTTGCTAAACGGGAGTCTAACAACCCCATGGACAAACACCCCATGAAAGTAGTGAAGAGCAATGAAACGGTCGGCCATTTGCCTTGCGAGTTCTCGCAAATAGCATGGTATTTTTTCATAGGTAGTGGAGAAATCAGTGTTGAGGTGATCGGTCTTAGACAACATTGTAAGCAGTAGTGCGGAGGAATGGAGATTCCATGCCAATTAGAGTTACCAGTAAACTGCTCATTAAACAAAGTGCAAATGAAACGCTTGAAAGAACTACTGGCGAGCAAGATTCGGGTTTAGAACCTAAAGATGCAAACAAACGGCTCCTTTAGGAGCCACCACTTCTACCGAAAGCAGTGATCAACAACAGGTCTCAATATGTTTAATCTTTAGTTACGGAAGGTTTTCAGTTCAATTTGTGACCACTACAAGCCAGTTTACTCCCTCTGAAAGCAATGGTTTCGTGTATAAGCCGCACTTGCGATTTCTGGCCCAAAACTTAAGCAAAAAGGTGCAGCTTACACATGAGTCTTTGCCTTCTTGAACTGCATGGCTGTTCCCTGTCTCTCAGCATAATCTGTTTGACCTTATTTGTAATACAAGATGATTGAGTTGGATATCCAACGCCATGCAACAGTAAATTGAACAAGGGTTGCCAGATTGAACACACAGCTTCAAATAGCATAGCCTGGTGAATTTTAGAATCTTCTTTCCACCAGGGTTGACTTTTGAGTGAAAATAAGTCAAAACAGCTGCGGAGGGGGAGGGGGTGAGGTGAAGTGAGAATAATAATAATAATAATAATAATAATAGAACTTTATTTTCACATGATATGTGTAAAGCTGAATAGCTTGTGGGGTCATGCACAAATGAAATCAAATCAAATGAATATGTATCAAATCATATTTGTTTTGAGGAGAGGGGAAAAGCGGAGTACCTGGAGAAAAACCTCTCAGAGCAGAGTAGAGAACCAACAAACTCCGGCCACATTGGTGGGAGGCGATTGCACTCACCACAGTGCTGTCCCTGCACCTGTAATTAGCCCCACAAGATTTTCGAAACCTCCCATTTCCAATCATGTGTGATGAGTGTAAGTTTGAATGTAACTCTAGATGTCAACTGCCAACCAATAATGTAAATGTTGGCAGGAATACAATTACTTTGCTAGGGAAAAATTTACATGATCGAACTGAGATTTCAACTTATTATTAGACTAAGTGTTTCCCTGTCCATGTTTCTACTGTGTGCGGTTTGTCAACAAAGATAGCTGACAATCGTTTGTGGAAGTTATTGGAATGTCCTTTCTGCACCTTGAGAAATTCCTTGTCCAGCACATCCTATCGATTTGAAAACTAGCTAACCCTAACCCCAATGGATACATCTTCTATCCTGGAAGCCATCAACGAGGTTTTTGTGAGCCCTAATCCTTTATCCTCTTTAATCTGTTCATTGATGATACTGCTCAAAGGTTTGATCACTAATACAGAACACATTTTGCCAGTCATCTTCTCCTTTATTTTTAGAAAAGGCTAAAGTTTGAAGCTTTTGCTAAATCCCATTGGAAGGACCGCCAAAATATCGCCTCTATTTATTAGCTGCTTTACAACGTCTTACTGCTCTTCTTTAAGAACCTAACCTTCTGCCGGAAGAATCATGGCGAAATATGGATGCCCCAGGAAGTTCATTGCCATCATTCAACAACTTCATGATGGATGGCATGGAAGCCAGAGTCCAGGACAACGGAGACATCTCAGTCATTCACTTTCTCAAATGGGGTGAGGCAGGGGTGTGTACTGGCTCCCACCCTGTTCAGCATCATGTTCCCCGCCATTCTCATGGATGACTTTAGAGATATACACGTGGGAGTTGGCATCAGATATTGTTCTGATGGCTTGCTGTTCAACCTCAGGAGGCAAAAACCAAGGTGAAGACAGACACCATCAACGACTTGTTTGCCGATGACTGTGCCCTCAATGCCACCTCAGAAATTGACATGCAGAACAGCATTGACAAGTTCTCTGCAGCCTGTGACAACTTCAGTATTACAATAAGTGCAAAAAAGACCAGAGGGCTTAGGGTTAGGGTTAGGGTTAATTCCTTTTGTAACAAGATTTTATAGCTGAATAAAAATACCGTGTATACATACCGGGTAAAGTTTTACCTACATGTACCTACCTACCATACTACCACAAAGCTGAACCTTTTCCACACAACGTTCCTCAGGAAACTCCTAGGCATAAAGTACATGTAGCAAGACAAAATACCAGACATTAAGGTCATCTCCTGTGCTGTCCTGCCTAGCATCTGCACCATCCTGATGCAGTCACAGCTTTGCTGGGCAGGTAATGTAGTTCGCATGCCAGACAACCGGCTCCCTAAGAAACTGCTGTTCTGTGAAGTACAGGAAGGCAATTGCTCCCAAGGAGGACAGAGGAAACGCTTCAAGGACACTCTGAAAGAGTCATTTAACGCCTTCTGCCTAAACCCGATACATGGGAACAGACAGCCCGGGACAGGGGCAAATGGCGATCAGCTGCACCAAAACCTATGAAAAGAACAGAACTGCTGCAGCTGAGGGATGCAGACAGGCCCAACTGCTGCTACTATCGCCTGCCCACACTGGCAAAACTGGGTGTAGATTGGCCTGACCAGTCACCTCCGCACCCACAGTATCCAGCCCCAGCCCCCACCCCTGGATGACTAGATATGTCCTTGTGGATCCAACAGACAAACAACACAAGAACACCAGAAGATCCTGGCCAAGCTCTTGCAAGGAAGTTTGCAGAATTTTTGAAAACATCGTCAGCTCTTTCCACTCTATTTTGTCTTTTTCAGTTTTACAAAAGGGAGCATTTGACTGACAGGCGGATTTTTTTTTTTTACACTTTATCAGGAACCATATTTTCCCCCGTCTGCTGGCAAACAGGAGTATAACAAATATTGTGGAGTTGATTGCAGGTGGTTTCTCACTCCTTCCTCTCACCCCCCTCCCCCTTGACTGGCTCTTTTGACTTCAGGTTTTTGCGTGGCTATTACATTCAAGCAATCACTTGTTCATGGTAGCAGAGAAACTAGAACTAAAATCTTTTTTTTCTCATTAGCTCTGTTGAGGTAGAAACAGACAATTTAGAAGAAGTGCACACAATGGAGAATGGATATGAATTTAATGCAACATCCCCTGTTGTACCTTCATCCCTCCTGGAGCAACAGGTGATTCCATTATTTTAGGGAAACAAACCCTTTAATGTGAGTGTTATGATTTCTTGTGCAAATTATTTGCAAATAACCGTACCAGTACCTACTGATGTAATTATAGCCATCCCCCCTAATAAAAGGGTTTTAATGTTAAATTAGTGAGATGCCAATAGTAGTAAATAGGACTGTGCAAAACTATAGTTATAAAAATGCTACCTTTTGGTTGCTTTGGCCTTTTTGCCAAAACTCATCAAATTTTAACCAAGTAACAGCAGTAGTATATCTGTCTAGTTAATTAGTGGATGGATTGGTACATTCAATAAACAACAACAAGACTTTCCTTTATAATAGGCCACTTGCACTAAGAGGTCATGTGACCAATGCTTCCCTTAAACAGTGAGTTGTAATCTTGAGGTTGCCAAAAATTGACAGAACACATAAAAATTATCTTACACGCAAAATTTGAGAGGAAACGCATTTAAGGGAAATATTTTATGGTACTTTGATTTTTCGACAAAGTAGCATGATTTGTCTTGGCCGCCATGTTGGAGGGCATACTCTTGCCCTCCAACATGGCAGCCAAAACTACTTTTTGCTTATATCTTGTTAAATGTTTGATAGTTGAGTTCAGATGTGCCATAAACGTTACCACATCATCTTTTCAACATTTTCCTTGAAGTTCAAGTGCAAAATTTGTGTCAGAAAGCTGTAATTCATAATTTTAAAAAATCAAGTTTTGGTCACGTGATCAGCTATGGACTTTCTCATTTTAAGCAAATGGTGTGGGTTTGAAAAACCAAATCACTATTATTTTGTTTAAGAGATGACACACTAATAGTGTTTCGAAGGCAAAATCATGTAGCTTTCATTTTCATAAAAACGATGTCACATGTCCTCTTAGTGCAAGTGGCCTATATGGGGTCTGGGGGCATATTCTGCTTGAGGTCTGTGAAATTAGACGCTGTGAAATTTGACATTATGCCTGATCATGCTGTTCGCTAACAATTAAATTTGGAGAACATTGTAGTGCTAAGAGTGATAATAAGTAACGAGAAAGGGTACATGGACAACCTTTAAAACCTTGGCTGTGGAGCACTTAGGTTTTAACAGAGGCTGCTGTTAGAGTGTGATAGCACATCAAATTGCTCTCTAATAGATATCCCTGCAATGATGATAGTTTATCAAGACTCTTTCCTGGCAAAAATGGCTTCTGTGAAAACTACCTTCTTTTGCTTTTGCCCTTACTTGTCACTCCAGCATAGAAGCCAGCAATTGGTTCAACAGGTATTCAGATTCTGGTCAAATTGCAATATGAGAACGTCACAAGTTATGAATATAAGTCTTTTATACTTAATTATTGTTTTGTGAATATTTATTTAGCCAAGAGATGACAAAAGGTTTCATAATCTTGCATTAGAAGTGTGGACAGAAGAAGATTGTGTGGATTGGTTGGATTACATTGGACTGGGACATTTCACTCCAGAGTTCAAAGGTTATTGATTTATTATTTGGTTGGAATGGTCAGCCTTTGGCAATGCAAAGTAAAATGCTCATGCAAAAAATTCACGAGGTCAGCTTTAAGAACTTGTCATTTGCACCGTGCAGTAATTCCAATCTCTGTATGCAGGAAACAATTTATTATTATTATAATCAAAATACCAACACAAAACATCTAGTACAAGGACAGAACAGAAAGGCAGCAACTAGTTGGCTTTTTTGTGTGGCAGGGTTGACAGATCTAGTTGTTAGTGAAGAGCAAGATGTGAACTTGGTCTGTTTGTGTGTATATTATTTTGACAACCTAACAACAGCACCAGGGGAGAACCTTTCTTTCCTTGCTAATTCAAACGAAAGAGTTGTAACTACGTGTATCAGGAATGCTTGTCAAAAGACCAGGTCCTAGTACTCAAATTGTTACAATGAAAAAATGACTAATGTAACTTGTTTGTTTCTATCTGTTTTCACAGAACATCACGTTGATGGAAAGATGTTGAAGAACATAAATTTTCAGTTACTTGGTACAGAGAAGTGATGTCATTTTCATTTATATGCTACTTTTCTTTTTATATATCTTTTGGAAATAGCTAGAAAAATGTAGAGGTAAAAATGATATGAAGAATAATCCTTTCAGACAGTATGAATCATATTTCTGAAGTATCATGCTTACTACTTGATTAAATTAAGAATGTATGTCATATATCTGTGGGCAAAGGAGGGTTGTACCAGGGGATGTTGTTGCGTTGTTGGTTTTTACGTTTGCTTGCTTTGGCTGGTTCGTACTGTACGGTGTAGTGGTGTCCACTTTCGTTGAGTGCTTTCTGGTAACGAGATGGGGCTTGGTCAAAGGATGCTTTGTCAGACGATAGGGACGACAAATGAAAGAAGGGGATAGTTTCGAAAGAAACTGTGGTGCTGGGACGGTGGGGAAGTAGTATACAAAAAGTTGGTTTTATCAACGGAGTTGATAATGTAAATTGGCCACCGTACAGAGATTCTAAAAGCTGACGTTTCGAGCGTTAGCCCTTCGTCAGAGCGAATCGAGGAATTGTGGGTTACGTGTAGTTTTTATAGTAGAGTAGGATCTACGCTATTGGTGGTAACATGGCAACGTGAAAAATAGGAATATATCAGTTAAATGAAAAGCGTTCGTTAATACCGTGAGGATTAAGGGTGCGGATTTGGAAGATGAATTTTTGTTCCAGATTCTTGCGGCCCTTTCCGTCGTACCTAGATGTAGGGAAAGGCCGCAGATGCATCTTTGTCATTCTTCTCAACATCGTGAAGGTGTACACGGAATCGGTCGCCTAGTCGTCTACCTGTCTCGCCAATGTATAATTTATTGCATAACATACAGGTTATGCAATAAATGACATTTGCGGAGGTACATGTGAAACGATCGGTGATCTTAAGAGATCGCTTAGGTCCCGATATCTTGCTAGTGTTAACAATGAAAAGACAAGTTTTGCATCGTGAGCGCGCTTATTTGAAAGTGCCGGGTTGCTCGTTAGTTTTGAGCGCGCTTCTAACTAAAAAGTTGCCTACGTTTTTGTCGCGTTTGAATGAAATAAGTGGAGATGTGAAAAGATTCTACCAGTCTCAGGATCATTTTGGAGTAATTTAAAATTATTAAGAATGATACTTTTGACTGCATGATTATGAGGATGGAAAGTGAGGGTGAATGGAATTCTGTCATTCTTATCTTTTTGTGAGGTTTGTAGTGATGACTGTCCATCAAATTGTTGGGCGCGATGATGGCCCGCTTTGACCACAGGGACAGGATAGCCACGTTTTTTCGAAGAACTGGCACATCTCCTCTGATTTGCTGGAAAAATCGGAGTCATCACTACATAGACGTCAAAGTCTAAGAAATTGAGAATAAGGAATGGAGTTCTTGACATGTGATGGATGTGATGATGAATACAACAAATAACTGTGAGAATCTGTAGGTTTGTAGTGCACACTGGTACATAGCACGTTGCCACTAATAGAAATTTTGATATCT
>NC_090886.1:478997-491497 GCF_036669925.1 Montipora capricornis | reverse complement strand
TTTTTGCAGCTTATGATGTATGATATGGGGAAGACATGCGAGAGCGCCCCGTATAGAAGCAGTGTTTTTGAGTGATGTTTGTCGTGAATATTGAGTCCGCGAGGAAAGAGCAAAACAGCGAATAAAATATCCACCGCAGCACTTGTTTCTCTTGATTACGAATTTCTGTTCCCCATATCATACGTCACAACAGGGTGCTGATTTAGTTTTTGTGCCTGCACTGAAAAGGCAGAAACAGGAAACGCGAAAAAGCCCAACTTCGAACGTAATAGCCTACTTTCGATATATTAAAATTCAGTCCGAAACAAAAGGCATCATCTCGAGGCTCTGGGGAATAAACTCATATAAATCCTTATATTTATTCCCCAGTGCCTCGAGCAGATGCCTTTTGTTTCGGACTGAATTTTAATATATCGAAATTGGTCTATTTTCTTAACTTGACTTATGTTAGTCTTTCCCAAAACAATGTTGGAAAAATTGCTGATTTTGGCCTTCAGTTCTCCTTTAATTCATCCTCTAGCAATAAGCTAAGTTACAGGATTTCGGGTCAGAAGATACATTGAGGAATACATTAAGAAAGGCTACTATAAGGAACGGAATTACATGGAATTTATGTTCAGTTCAAGAGCAAACTTATTCGTGACGAGTTCACTAAACTTTATTGTATTACATGGCTTCAAGAATCTGCCGTTGTTACTTTGAAGCCTCAACTGATAAGAGGAAGCAGCCACATGGATACGGTCCAACACAAGTTCATATAAAGGATTCTGTGGTGTAAGGCCAGATATGAACCGTTTGCATGCAGCTATTTTGCGCTCTGGTAGTGTGACTATGTTGGCATTAACTAGGGCCTCATTATAATTCTTGCCTGGATAAATTATGGCCATTGTGCGCTTATCTATCCTCTCTATTGAGTCAGAGAGATATCGTGGCAGGTTGACATATACTACGCTAGCGTACTCAAGCGTTGATCGGACGATTGCACAATAGACTTGAACGATTTCCTGACCAGGGACACCACAGCGTTTAAGCTGCCTAATAGCATGGAGGCGGCGGTTGGCTTTTTTCACTATAAGGTCGAAGTGAGCTTCCCACGTCAAGTCGTTAGAAATAAGCACGAGGGGTTAGGGTTAGGGTTTAGGGTGAAAAGGGTGATGTGAAGTGCTATTTTACTACCCATGTAAACCATGTGAGCGTTAACCCAAATTCCGGCACCCTGGTCAGAGTTTTTCTCTGTCCTTGAGTGGCCCCATTCCATTAGTAGGGTTAACGCTCACATGGTTTACATGGGTAGTAAAATAGCACTTCACATCACCCTTTCATAGTTAATTCCCGTGAGAAATAAGGACGCCAAGAAATTTAAATGACCTTACTTCTAAAAAGGAGCCGCCCGTGGCAATAGGAGGACACTGAAAACTATTGAAATGTAAAAAGTCAATCGCCAAAACCTTGCATTTAACTGGATTGAGACACATGTTACTGCTTGAAGCAAATGATTGAACCTGCGAGACAATCTGATTTCACACGCAATCCTGGAGCACGCTAACTGGTTCCCGTACATGTTCTATGTTTTCAGATGCTGTTTGAACTTGAGGGTTATGAAGATGATTTAGATTATCGCTCTATTCCGCTATCAACAAAGACCCCTTGTTCAGAGGCTCTACCACTTATTGTGAAAAAGTTCAACTTGCCTGGTGAAGCTAGTGAATATTTCTTGGTGGAAGTTTCTGAAGAAAATGAAGGTACCGTTTCTTCCTGTTCACAAGCAATGATCATTGCGACCTTTCCCGCGCGAGGTTGTGGGGAGCGTTGAGAGGAATAACGAACTTTGTCAACTTTTAAAGGAAATTACTCTTGTGTGACGGTAATCTAGTTCCAAAGAGTATCCGACGTCCAAAGGAAAGCAATTTTATATGGTTTGGTGGCAAGGCTGGATTGGGAAACACTTAAGCCCAGACTACAGCGCCAGTTATTCCCACAAGCTTTCGCTAAATAAGAACAAATTTTGGACAACCGAGGATGACCTGGCGGGTTCTTATTATTTTGAGGGAGTGTTCTTTGGTTTTTTTTTTATCCAAAAGACCTTGGACGTTCGTAATCCAGCTGAAACGCGAAACGTTTTCCTGTATATATTAAAATTGATGGCTTTTGTCCTTCACCCCACCACGCGCTTTTTTCACTGAACCTAAAGTACCGGTTACTAAAGACTCGTGTTTTATCTGTTTTACTCTGCACAGATGACAGAGAAGAGGTCGCTGGCCACGTGTGTCCGTTGCGGTTGCAGATGGCTTGGAATGCGCCTGATCACGTGTTTAGGCTTTGCCGACGAGCAGCAGACGGAGGCAATGATGAGGATAGCAAAGATATCATGTTAGATGGCTGGTTGGTGTACTGATTGTCTTTGCAAATGTTTTGAAAAATAGTACTGTTGTCTACATGGCAACTATTTCCATCCATAAGGAGCTCTTTTTCCGAATATCCACACTACTCAATGACTTTCATTTGGTGTGTGTTTGTTGGGATTTCAGTTTCGTAATAAGAATTCTGGCAGCACAACTAATCAAGCAGAATATCTCTTAAATAAGCTGATTTCTCTTGTCATCCCACATATTTTCATAATGGATCGATTTGAAAAGAACCCGGTTTTGAATGATAATATTAGGCTGATTTAGCAAGAGAACGGGAACGTCAGTGGCGACGGCACGCGCAGAAAAAACACCAATGAGAATCCAGAATAGAATAGACTCCACTCTTTTCTTCTCTATTCTAAATTCTCATTGGTAGTTTTGCTGCGCGCGACGTCGCCACTGACGTTCCCGTTCTGTTGCTAAATCAGCCTATCAACGTCACGGGAGAGCGTGGCCTGTTGGAGAGCATTTGAATGTTTACACTGAACTGATGTTCCTTCTTGAATTAAAAAGACTTGATTCAAAGTTCCAAAACGTTTTTGGTATTCTTTTGTTAGGACGACAGATGCGACTGAAGATGCATGCCACGAGCCAGGTATCCAATCAGAATTGTCCTCGGCAGCGGAGGAAGATGACCTTGATATGGCGCCCGCCATCCTAGGTACCGGTGAAAGGGACGAAATTGTGGAAGAAACCAGTGAAGACCTGATGGAAGGGTTAGCTCGGTTGGATAGCGTAATCGAGGAAGAATCAGAAGCGATCGCTTCTCAGGAATTGCAAAAATTGAAACGACAACTTTCGGAGAAAGAGGTAGAGCTTCGAGACTTGCGATTGAAAACTGAAGTGTTGAAAGAAAAGGATTCAGAGATTGAACGCCTAATAGAGGAAAACGGAGAGCTTAGAAGAACAGCTGAAGACCTGAACAAGCTACGGTTAGAAAAGGAGGACCTCGAGAAAGAGAACGAGGAATTAAGGCGACTAGTCCTGACTGTAAAAGAGAGCGAGTTGCACGAGCTTCGGTTAAGGAACGAAAACCTGTGTAAAGAAGCCCAAGGGATTGAAGAAAGATTCAAGGCTGAAATTTCGCTTCGCGATCGAGAAATTGAGAGGCTTTATGCTAGAAATAACGAACTTTCTTTTAAAGAAAAGGAACTGGAGTCTCTGAATGAGAGAAACGTTTCGCTACTGGCCTTTGAAGCACAGCAAAAAGAACTCGAGAAGCTGAGGCTTTTTAGAGATGAAGTGAGCGCCAGTCAAAGGGACATGACTTCGAAGCTGAAATCTTTGCAAGAAAAGAATATGGAATTGGAAATCGAAGTTTCTCAGGCCGAGAATTTGGTGCAAATTAATCGAGAGTTGTGCCGAAAAGCTGACGAAGGTGAGATCTTGAGACAAGAATTTGAGCGAACCAATAATGCGAAAAAAGAGTTGAATGATAAATTGGAAGACTTGATTCACGAAAAAACAGAATCAGAGCGGATAAACACTGCAGAAGTCGAAAAACTGCGCGAGAAAAACCTTGTGTTGATGGTTCAGTGCAAAGATGCGGACGAGATGAAGAATAATATCATTAAGTTGACAGCACAACTGCGTGACATGGAGAGGGAAAACCAGTATGAGGCGGATAATGTCCAAAGGAAGCTTGACGAGCTAACAGCGGAGAAAAAACTGTTGCAAGAGAGGATTGCGGAATTGGAAAAAACTCAAAATAGCGAGGAGCAAAAGGATATCAGCGGAAAAGAGGGGGAAGACTTGAAACTAGAGAACATCTTTCTGGTTGAAAGAACCAAAGAAATCGAGGACCTAAGGGCGTCCGTTGCTAAACTTTCTGCTGAGGTCAGAGAGAATGAGTCGTTTAAACAGAAATACAAGGAACTCAGAGACGTGGAGAGTGTGAGTATAATGTGATTTAACATAATTTGTCCGGCGTTGAGCGGTCTATTTCATCTTAGTTGGGGTATCCTGCCAGTTACTTTAGGTTGGAGTTCCATTCAGCTAAAGTTTCCAGGCTTCCTTTTCAAATGCTCAAGTTTCTCGCAACTGCGATGATCTGTTTCTCTTTGACTTCACTTATTTCCAGTCAATGGAAATTGCAACACGCAAAACCTGAGAAATTACCTTAATAATATTTTCCCAATATTTTTCCCAATCCAAACCATAATAACCCTAACAATTATGCAAAACTTAAGCTACATTTTTTCTTTTGTTTTGGCACCAACATGGCCGTCTTATCACGTGAGTGCAATCAAAGAATTCAGGTGGCTTCAACTGCATTCGAACCCATGACCTCCGCGCCTTCGTCTTTACCTCGCATTCAAATATTTGCATTTATTTCATCGAGTCATTTCACGAGAACACATGAGCCCAACAAATGGGCCATTTCCGAGTTGATGCTTGTCTTGGTTTCGAAGCGAGTCTTGGTGCTCAACTATTCTTGGTTTGCATCCACGTGATGAGACGGCCATGTTGGTGTATAAAACAATAGAAAATGGTCCCACACGTTTTGCGTATATATAATAGATTACAACCCTAAGCCTAACCCTAAACCTTGCACTTATCTGGAGAATTTTAGCAATTGCCTTTTATAGACACTTCAAATTTTCAGGTGGCTCCAAGTGGCTTTGAACGCATGACCTCTGCGCTGCTGGTGCAATGCTCTACCAACTGATCTGTGAAGCCAGACAGTTGGGAAAAGGTCCTTTAGCCCATTTCCGAGTTCCTGCATACCTCAGTTTCAAGGCGAGTCAAATTCCCCAAAGACTTTTTCGTTATTGTTCAATCCACTAAGAAGAGGTTTAGGGTTAGGGTTATGTCACCAACGAGCGACATCGTTAAATACCCACTTCTGGCTCTTGTCGTTCCCAGACTATACACTTTCGAGTTTCATATATTTGGACAAAGGGCATTAATTAATAACGAGTCGATTTGCCGTCTTATGTTGCTCGTGGTCACGGGTGTTATCGTGAGTGTAAACTACACTTAGTAACTGGGTTGCAATTTTTATAAGTAATTCTAACCAAAATTTAAAAGGGCAACCGTAAGTCTAGGAAAAAATGAGACCCTTGAAATTCGGTGTGTTTGTTTTGTATTGCCATGACACGACAGTGGGGTGGAATGCCAAGTAGATTCCAATTAATATTTTTCATGTGCTATTGCGAAAGTAGTCTCGATAATTAGAGGTGGGAACGGACAATCTTACGTATTTCGTGCGCTGTTACATGTTTAGCGAGAAGTATAAATTCATTTTCAGTTTCAGTAATGTTGCCATGTTATGATCTTTTTGAGGGAAGTATTTAACCAAACAGATTAACACGACAGAAACCATAGCTCGGCAGAAAGATAAAAAACTGAAAGAATCTGAGAACAAGATCAACACTTTGGTGAGCTAATTATTTTTTAGGAATTGATGTGAATATTTGAAGTCATATAATTATCAAGAAGGAAACCGTAATAGGTTCCTCTTTTCTATTCTTGGAATCAGTTGCAAGTAGTTGTGGACGCACCTCAAGGAGTCACTTGTTTGAAAGCAATTGCATGATTGCTCTTCCTTTCTTGCCAAAGCTGATCTCAAGGTTTCCCACACAACGCACCTGTTACATTGATTTGCTTTCCCAGTTTTTTTTTTTTTTTCGGAACTGGGGACTTATTACATGTTCTCTGCATGCAAGATGCAAGGTACGCCACACATGTCCAATACAATCAACTAGATTCCGGTCATCAAGTCTAGATTCTATTGGAGTTACTAGAAGTCTAGTCGTGAAATGGAACCGGAAGTCATATCTGTTTCACGTTGGGGAGGGTGAAGTCCATCGGAGTCGACTGGAATCGCATCGAGCGATTTGAGCGTTAGCCCTTCGTCAGAGCGAGTAGAGGAATTGTGGATGTTGCTGGTTTTTATGCCGGTTGGGAAGAGCTTTGCCAATGGTGGAAATATGGTAATATGTTACCATATATGCACAGCGGTTCTCAATGAACTTTCAAACTAATATCGTGCATCTTCAGGTGTATCTGGCCACACAGCCACATCTCATTAAACGAATGTTTTTAGAAATATAAGAAACATCTATTTATCCATCCCACCCTCAATTGCAAAGATATCATGATAATTACACATCACTGAAATATTGACCAAACCTATAAAAGTGACGCTTATTTACCGCCTTTTTCCTAATCCAGATAAACTACTAAATACACAAGGGACAACTCATCATTGCTATTGTTTAAAATTCACTCGCATGTGTGCGTGCACAATTCTGTATCATTTATAGCGTCTTCTCCAAGGGTACGCGTCTTCTTTCGTCAAAATAACAGCATACCTTGCTCTGAAAGCCGAGATTTGAAGTAAGTTACGTTAAAAACAAGCCCGCAACACATCGTGTATACCTCGTTCGTTCAAGGATGACGCAGTGGTGAGTGGTGAGAGCATTCGCCTCCCCACAATGTGGCCCGGGTTCGATTCCCAGACTCGGCGTCATATGTGGGTTGAGTTTGTTGGTTCTCTACTCTGCACCGAGAGGTTTTTCTCCGGGTATTCCGGTTTTCCCCTCTCCTCAAAAACCAACATTTGACTTGATTTGCGTTAAATGCCAATTTCAGTTTACAGTGTCCCCAATTAGTGCTCCAGTGCTAGAACGACTAGACACTTAAATAAAGTTCCTTTCCTTCCTTTCCTTTCCTTTCCTTTCTTAAAGTCGAGATTTAAAATAAGCCGCGTAAAGAAACAAGCGCGAACACATTGCAGTCATCACACCTTCTTTGTTTCTATTTCATCTATGTTAATTGCATGATACAAAATTAGATGTTTGGCTTTCGATTATCACGCGTTCTTTTTCGTTTTTGTTATCATTTACTTTTGGCTGTTATGCACAACGGTTCTCAATGAACTTTCAAACGAATATCGTGCATCTTCAGTTATATCTGACGACACAGCCACATCTCAATAAACGTACGTTTTAAGCAATATATGAAACATATTTATCTTCAAAAAAATATTTCCAACACTTTTCAGTGCGGACAAAAGTCGCGACACACGGTCGAAGTTGTCCAGAAGGCCCACCGTGGTGAAATTGTATGGTCACGTGATAAAGTAACGCGCGTAGCCATGGACTACGAATAGAAACTTTGTGACTCCAATGGAATGTATTCGTTGCCAATGGATCTATTAGAGTCCAGTGGAACGCTTTCCTTGAGCCACCGATCGATAACAATAACTCTGAGAGTTAACCCTAACCCTAAACCCTAACCCAATCGATCCAATGGAACAGTTTTCTTGGGTCTCCGAGAACAAGTACAATAAAAAACTTGTCACTCCAGTGGAAACTTTTCGTTACCAATAGATCCATTGGAGTCCAATGGAACACTTTCTTTGGGCCACCGATCGACAACAACAAACCTTTTTCGAACTCTCGAGCAAGTAGAAAAATTGTCACTTCAGTGGAAACTATTCGTCGCCAATGGATCCGTTGGAGTCCAATGGACCACTTTCCTTGAGCCACCGATTGACAACAATAAACTTCTTTCTAACTCTTATAACGAATAGAAACCTTGTCACCACTAGACTTCCGGTTTTCCAATAGAACTTTAGTCTAGTCGAGTGTATTGGACAACCCTCGTTTTCGTAAGCCTAAGATGGCACGAGGCAACTTTTTTTTTTCAGGGAATCATTTTCGCAGAATGCTTCAGGAGGCAGTGCGGCCCAGTGGCTAGGGCGCTTGCCTTGAGATTCAGAGATCCCGGGTTCAAGACACGTTCTGACCACTCGTTGAATTTGTTCCTGGTAGTCCCTGGTTCAACTTCTTGTAAATAGCCAACTGGTTTGCCTCCGGTCAGTTGGGATTCTTTACAGTTGTTGTTGAATGTTTTGTTCTGTCGTGATTGTGCATGTTTCATTGGCCCTGAAAAAACCCCTTTGGGGAGTGGTCAATTAAATATGTATGTATGCTGAAATTGCCTTACTTTGTTTTTACTCGTTTTCTTTCTTCTTTTCACGGACCATTTGTGGTTGGTTAGCATTTGCTTGTGATGCCCTTAAGGGGGCCTGAAATACATTTTCTTTTTCAGACTGAGGCAGTGAAAGATATGGAGGCCAAGCTTGAAGAACAGGAGCAAAATCAGCATTATCTTGACCAACTTTTGATCATGCTCAAGGACCGCGATCCAACGTTACTTCACGTGATCAACAGTTCACTCGCATCAAAGTACGAATCGTGGAATGTCATTTGCTGATAGTTACGTGTTTACGAGGGCGGTTTCTTACCAGATGATGAGGGTGCTCTCCGCCAAATTCCGAAACCAACCCCAGGCTGCTCCATATCGCGGCCGAATAACTTGTGCTTTCAACGTCTCCCACGTCAATAGAAACTTTTTGTGATCTAATCCGGCAGGGGATGCGCTAACCTTTAGCAACCAAAAACCTTATCATTTATTAATTTTTTTCTGACCGAAGCCAGAATAACTTGTCTGGAAGTTTTCTAAGGAAACAGGACTTCTAAGCAATGAGCCACTCTTGTCTGTTCGTGCAGCCATCTTTATCAGCCATCATATATTGAATCCGCAATCTTGGATATTCTAATCGCAGTGAAAAAAAATTATCAGTGAACAACTGAAATTGCATATTTTACTCTGTTTTTTTTTTCTTTTGCAGTGAACCAGAGGAATGGTGCTGAACGTTGATAAAAAGGCAATCCTGTAGTTTTTCAAGGTGCTGGAATGAGCTTCGAGCAAACATTCGCCGTCATCTTTCCTGTAAACTTGAGAAAACCTTAGTTTATTTTAGTAAAAAGAGCCAGAATTGCAAAGACAGTGGATGAAACGGGCTTACATGTATCCCTTATTTGAAAGACTGTAAGTTAATAAGTCCGTGTAGTCAATTTATCTCTTCTTGTGAATAGAAATATCTTGAAAACATTTTTCATGAAATGGGCTCCAAGGACTTTATCAGTAGGCCAGATAACTCTTTACATTCTCTAATTTTATTGGATCGATTGTATAGGACACATCTCTCATTATTGTGTTTAGGACAAGGCTCCATTGTTTATGTTGTATATTTTTTGTGTCCTTTGTTTTCACTTGCCACCTCTCTGATTCCACGCCGTTGTCGAACCTATTTTTGCTTGGAAAAAATCTGAGATCCTTAGGGAGTCGATGCACTTCCATGAGAGCTGCGTCCTGGCCGCGATGGTCTAACGTAACGTAAACAACCTATTTGGGAGACTCTGGTAGTGAATCAGGTGATTTTATTTGGATGGATGAAACGTTGTCAGTTTGGGCAGTAATTTCGTCTTTGTGCGTGAACTGAACAACAGGCGCTTGTTCCTGGTTTTGCAGGCGAGCGCGTACGTCGCTCCCTGCAACCTCTGTTGGTACCCAGCCAAATTATAAAAAAGGTGTCTCCGCGCGATGATGCGACCACGTTGGTGAAAAAAACAGGTTTTATACTTAGTCTAATATACTCTAATGGGGTCGAATTTCCGATGTTTTGAAGTGGTTCATTTTGTGCCATTCATGCAAAACGTTTTTTACACAATGACTGCAAAATTCTCGCGCGCTCATTGGCTAACTTTTATTGTCAATAAGCGGACAGACATAAGTGTATAATTTATGTGATAATGACGCGATATTGCTCGCGTCAGATTGAAGTTTCTCGCATTTTTGTCTCGCGTTCTTCTTGTGTTTTGACTTAGTTTTCACCCCTCTGCCTTTTTGTTATTGTAAAAAACAAATTGATGTCAGTTTTTCGTGCGTCTGTCCTGTTATTGACAAGGAATTTCGTCATAACATTGTCAAAGTAGTCTGCGTATCCACTCGGCTATCGCCTCGTGGATCCACAGCTACTTTGACAAGGTTATGACGAAATTCATGATCAATAACAGGACAGACGCATGAAAACTGACATCAATTTGTTAAATAGGGTATAACCACTCAGCTATCGCGAGAGCTCTTAATGGTTTTTGGGGAGATTGTTTGTAAAATTAGTGAGCGCTGTAGTTTATGTCGGTCGTGATCCACTCCTTTACCTGTTAGCTAGTAGATTTGGCCCAGGTATTTTCAAGCCTGCTGTAAATATTATTCCACAATAAAGCTATTAATTTGCTTAATCGCTTTTGTAAGGGGTCACTTGAGGGGTTTGATACAAATTAAGAATACCACATGATTAGATCTTAGTCATAATTTTATAACTTTATACTTCCAAATGAGATATAATTTAGATACCTGTACAGCTTCTACAAATAAAAAGGTCTCGGGTATCCTTGTCATTTGGTCTTTAATTCAGTTCAACTGATCAGCAACCGCGCTAACAACGTTTAGTGCGGATTAGATTATGGTGATTAAAATCGGGTCAATTTAGCTTTATGGGGCATTGTCACGGCAGTTATACAGTTGGTGGTGGGTGAAAACTGGGTTACATTCAAGCTAACGGGTAAAATCCTCGATAACCGAAGAAGACATTAAGTGAATTTTATGGGGATTTTTGGGGGACTTTGAGAAACGAGGATCAGGTTAATGAGATGACGCCTTTTCTTTTCTTATAGTTTTATGTTGCGATCAAACTTTGATTTATCAGGTGCAACATCCCATTTACGTGTAACCAAAAATTTTAGTAGTTTTTGTGGTAGTGCACTAGTGCACCACACACTGTCATCGGGGCTGTCTGAGTGAGTGAGTGTAAGATTTGTAGGCCTGCAGCGCGTGCATGATTTACGAAACTAATGTACGGTTTCCTTGAATTACAACAATTGGTGTTTGTTTGCGGCCCACTTGTCGCCTTTTTCCTTTCTTGATTTTCTTAATGAAAAGAGAATGAAAACTGTTTGAGTACGTTATTGTCAAATTAAATTTTTAAATGTCTTAAATCAAAATCACTCTTCATGTCTATGGAAACCCTAATCGATTGCCCAGTGATAGAAAAGATGAGCTGTTCAGAATTAAACGACACATTAAAAAATCGCAACTTAGTTTTCACCTTATGTCGAAATCTTTTGGTCATCGAGTGTAAGTGTACGTTCGGCAACACTACTTTAATTTTGCTGATTGGTTAACATGTAGATTATATCGGCTAGTCTGTGTCTATTGATTTCACTGATAGCCTCTTTCTTCTCTTTTAACTAAAATTCACGCAATTTTTCGCTCGTCTTTTCTTTTAAAAAAATGTATCTGTGTGAAACAGTGAAGTGTAAGCCACCGGTGTGTCAGGTGGGAGGGAAAACGACAGGTACAAAGCACAGGTCACAAGTCACAGGTCATTGTTTTACCAACACAGAATGTATCCTAAACATTCATAAAAGCTAAGCTCAGGCCTGATTAGGCCTAAACAAAAGTTTTTAGGCCTAAGGTTAGCTTTTATGAATGTTTAGGATACTTTCTGTATTGCTAAAACAATGACCTGTGACCTGCGTTTTGTACCTGCCGGAGAAGAAACAAGCTGAAAAGCCTTCTTAAATCCTAATGTCATTTAACAGCCGCACCGGAAAATAACTGGGTGAAAATACAATTGAACCCCAAAATCGGCAAGAATTTGTGACGCTGATGAATAATAAAGCATTTCTATTTCCAAAGCGACGGAATTACCTAGTGATAAATAACCTCGTCTGGGAAAGTAAATTTTTGACTTTGCAGAAAGAAAGGTCAACCTCAAGAGTTGGACGATTGTGATCTTTGTGTTGAATTCACACATTTCTTGTCGACTGTTATAACACTTGAATGAAAAAAAAGTAACTAACAAAACAACAATCCCATGTCTTGTCGTAATTTTGCCACAGATGTATCCAGTTGTTAGTAACACGCTAGGTAACTTGATCACAGGCGGCCGCTGAAATCGATGTCACTTTCGATGTGCAGCCAAAAGAACAATAAAAAAATTGAACGTAGCAAAAATCTCCCAAAATGTTTTTTGCTGATGGTAAATTTTATATTCGGAGCACAGAATTTAACTTGTTTACATGTCGCAAATTTTGTTCTGATGGCAAATTGTTTTTTCTCGATCGACAGTTCCTAAAAATTTCCTTGTGGTCTTCCTTAAAACTGTGTATAAATATTTATTTACTTTTGCATCAATAGCTTTTTTGCATAAAGCAGGCTAACAAAATGAGTTCC
>NC_090886.1:466497-476497 GCF_036669925.1 Montipora capricornis | reverse complement strand
AGGCTCACTGGGAAAATCTGCCTTTGCCATTATGTGACAGTATAATTTGTAGACGAACATCGACATATCCGTCTAGGACACCTGACTCTGTCTGTGTACCTCGCTTCAACTCAAGATTTGTCCATTTTTCGATTAGATGTAGAGGTGAGGCTCTATGGAATAACACCTTGCCCAACGATCATTCAGTTGTAAACGCGAGTTGTAAAACTTTGTCAACCATGTTGAAAGATAATGCAAGTTTGTTAAATTTTAATTTTTATGCTACGTCAATTTCTGCTACAGATTTTAGTTACCATGATTATGTATACTTTTAATTGTATCTTACATATACAATCGTAATTGTCATTTAGTTTTAGCTCTCTTACACCCTAGGGATTTTTAGTTTAGGCGTATAACAGTATGTAAATTAGGGGAATCTTATCTTATTTGTAAACACACGACCCCATAAGCTTATAGCTTTAAAAAGGTATATCTATCTATCTATCTATCTATCTATCTATCTATCTATCTATCTACCTCCCACAGGAGTTTCTAAATTAGTTTTCCTGTTCTTGTTTTTGAACGCACTTAGTGAAATAGCGCTCTTAATATCGTTCGACAGTTTTGACCAAAGGAATGGACCAGCATGTATTAGACTATGTTTACCATATTTTACGGTGTTGTATTTATGTCGGGAAAATCCCAGACGATCGGGGATTTCGCAGTTTTCCGACTGTCCCAGATTTTGCCGACATATCGGAAAACTGCCAGATGCTTGTCCTAGATTCTCCCGATAGTGACTTTGGCGGAAAATGGAAAGTGCGCCAAAAATTGAAACATGCAATTTAGAGGATTGGCAACGAGTTAAGAACCATCGCCGACGTCCCTGAAAGTACAAATTTGAGTTTTCATATGTCGGGAATGATCGCCGCGCCGACGATCGCAAAAATCTGGGACACATCGGGAAAATAGAAACGCTTTCTAAAGCCTAGTTTTCATATGTCGAGAAAATCCCAGACGATCGGGGATTTCGCAGTTTCCCGACCGTCCCAGATCGCCAGACGCTTGTCCCAGATAAATGGAAAGTGCACCAAACCAACAGTTCGGCAAATCTTGCAATTTGCAATTTAGAGGATTGGTAACGAGCTAAAACCATCGCCGATTTCTCCGACAGTAAAAATTTGCGTTTTCATATGTCGGGAATCATCGCCGACGATCGCAAAAATCTGGGACGCGTCGGGAAAATAGAAACGCTTTCTATTTTCCCGATTCGTCCCCGACCATTCCAGATTATCGGGGATGTCTACGATTTATGGTTTTCATTAGTCGGCAAAATCTGGGATGAAACTGCGAAATCCCCGATCGTCTGAGATTTTCCCGACATATGAAAACTAGGCTTCAGGCTTGCAAATCGCTTTGTCGGTGGTTCGGGTAAAACACCCGCTAACAGGTAAAAAAAAAAATTTTTCATAAAGCTGCGAAGAAATTTCAGCATTTTCGGCGGTAGACTGGTCGGTCATCATTAGAGTTTGAGGAAAAAAGATTTTTCCCGGCACACGCGTCAGTGTTTTCATCATAACCATTCACCAAAGGGCAAATAGTAAATGGTAACTGACCAATCACAGGGGCGTAGCCAGGATTTTTCGAAGGAAAGGGGGGGGGGGGGGGGGGAAGTCACACTGTGTCAAACAGAGGGTACTCACCAGATTGTGGCACTTTCACCACCTGAAAAAGGCTTACAAAGGAGGGGTCACGGGCACCCCAGAACCCCCCTAGCTACGGCCTTAAATCAGAGCGTGCGTCAGTTTACTTAAATTAAGAATTATACCTGTATCAAAGTAGACAACTTTTAAAAATACATTTGATAACAAAAATCAGCGATATTAAACTTGAAAAGGGCATTACATTTATCACTTGAAAATCTTGAAAATAAAGTCAAGACGACTTCGAAGCGTCGTCGGTAATATCGCTAATTTTGGTAATCAAATGCCCACCTGTATCACAACAAAAAAAAACTTAAACCTATATAGCAGTAAATTTATGTCATTCATTTACATCATAGATACATATGAAAGAAAGCAAATAACGTGAAATAGCATGTCAACTAAGAAACGCACTCATGAACTAACTAGCCAAGTTCCTGAGAACTTAGAAAAATCTGCTCAACGAAATAAACAAGTCTCAAGTCCTTTCTTAAAACAGTTAATATATGGTGATTGCCTGACACTTAAAGGGGCCAGAAACAGAGAACCTACGATCCCCATACTTAGTTTATTAACCTCCATTAACCAGCCTGTCTTTATAGGAACTTCTAACAATCTATTATTGCAAGAACGCAATGCACAGGAACTACCACGAAACTAAAACAAATTGGACAGAAAACGAGGTGAAAGTCAAATGAATCCCTCATAAACGAGTAGAAAAATCTTAGTCCTTATAAGATAGCATTGCACTCGAGTTATCAATTTTTGAGAAAAGAAAAGCATGAATAAGAATTTCGGTTGATTCACGATTTACTCATTTCGTAATCTTACGAATGTTTCTAAGATGATAATGACACGATTTGCAGATCGCAAATCTTAAGTATGGATAGATGTTCATAACCGATGGGCATCTAGGGACCTTAAGATTTACGACGGCGACGTCCAGGAAAACGTCACCTCAAAATATCACTTTGCTTTATCAAAAGTCTTTCGAGGTTATTCTATCTCGTTCACTTCTTACAATTTGTGCGAAGTATCCTAATAATAAATTAGTACGAGCAGTTTCAAAGTGAGAATACGGAATGAAAGATTCTCTGTTGCATGCTTACGGTGATGTCAAAACCTCAAATTTGGTAATTTCGCGTCGTCCTTATGCGGAGTACCACAAGAATACATGCTAAAATCCTCATATTTTTGTTGGCTTTCAATACAATACAATACATACTTAATTGACCGCTCCCCATAGGGGCTTTTCAGGGCCAATGTAACACAGCGAAACGACGGAACAGAACAAGGACAACTGTTAAGAATCCCAACCGGCCGCAGGCAAACCAGTTGGCTATTTACAAGTGCAGCTGGGAAGTTGAAGTTGAACCAGGATCAAATTCAACGAGTGGTCAGAGCGGGTCTTGAACCCGGGATCTCCGGATCGCAAGGCAAACGCCCTAACCACTCGGCCACACTGCCTCCTTGGCTTTCCCTCACAGTGAGCTTTGGGCGCCTGTGATGTAATCAATATTCTTTTGGTCTTGAAGTTTTGTCTTGTGGCGTATTTTTGTCATTATGTGGTGAGGTTTATTAAATATTATGTGGCAAGGTTTGATGATTTTGTGTTGTGTTTCTATCATGATGTGATAAGGTTTGATCGTTTCGTGCTTGTTTCCATCATGATGTTTTCTTTTGACCTGCTGTGTTTACATTTCGTGTGGTGTGGTTCTTTTTATATGACATTGAATTTCTCCCTTTATGTGATTATAAACACATGCATGCAGCATGTCAAAAGAAGACCTCAACGCATCATGATGGAAATACAACACAACCATCAAATCTCTTCACATAATGACAAAACCTCATCACTACATTGTAATAATGTTGCCACAGTATACTATGACAAAACTCCAAATCATTAAGACAAACCTTCAAGACCAAAAGAAGTAAGTTGTGGCTTTCCATACGAATGAACGTCAGTGAGAAAGAAACAGCAGAATCAAGTAATAGGTATGGTTAAGCCAAGGTTTGTCTTTGAATTAAAGAAATAGCTAGTCAATCATCCAATTTGCAATACTTTTACAAACCTTGAGTAAAAGTTCCTCTCAAGAATAATAGTCCAGAAGAATATTGTTCTGGACTAATCAAAAAGCAATAATTTTTATCTAATTTTTTCAAGCTTTTCCCTTGCATCTTCACTGAATTAACCCCCCAGCATAGAACCCCAACACACATAATGATACAGCTTCTATGTTATTACATGTATAATTAGCATTACTTTTATGTCTCATTTAAAAATGACTTGGTTATTCATATCTCAATAGGCCTAGGAAAAGGGAAAACCTGATGAGAAATCAGAAGCAACAGCCACCAGCTCAAAATGTAGGTCTATCCTTGCAGTCAATTTGTTATAATGTGCTATGTTATGTATTATTTCCATCTGAACTGGCAGGTGTCACGCCTCATACAGTTCGATGTAACTTGAAAAGTAGATCTATAACCATGCAATTGATTTATTTGTTATAGTGTACTTAAGCAATAGACCACACGTTTCTATGGTTTATAGGCTTATAACCATGCACGCGGGATGTTGGTAGAACACGAGAAGAATTCCAACATTCCAAGTGGTTTATCATGCCTATAAACAATAGAAACCTGTGGTCTATTGCTTTTATATAATAATTCAGAAGACGCACGATTTTTCCATGAGTAACAATAGCTGATTGACCAATCAGAGTGCGCGCATTGATTTGGTTATTATGTAATTAGCAGTACCATCTTCATCTGAACTGGCGGGTGGCGCACCTCATACAGTTCGATGTAACTTTAAAAGTAGATCTAACCATGCAATTAATTTATTTGTCATAGTGTACAACGTAGTTTAATTTCCATCTGAACTGGCGGGTGGCACACCTCATACACTGTGGTACTGTGTGGTATAATTTTCATCTCAACTAGTTGGTGGCACACCTCATGCATAGAGTTTGATGTACATGTAATTTGTAAAGTAGATCTAAGCATGCTGTTAATTTGCTACAGTGTTCTATGTAGTATTGTCCATCTGGCTCTAAAGTTAGTTGTGAAAAAAACAAATAATCAAATCTCTTGATTGCTTATTTTCTCAAAAGGATGCAAGTGTTTTGTGCAGGATCAATGCCCGAAAAGGCAGTTTCAGAACTTTGGTTTAAGCTAGAAGCAAACAGAGAACATATTGTCTAGTTTTGTCAAGTTGTAGCAGAGCTATTTGACGTTGAAAGTCGACTTATATTTTATTGAGTATCACTAACATTGAAGTACACACAATTTCATGAAAATTTAAAGTCAAGAGGATGTGGAAAATCAGCGTATGCTAAAGTTGCTTTTATGGAAAATTACTCCATGCACCTTTCATAATGTTGTTTATAACACCTGTTCTTTTCCACTTCTGTTTATATATGCAGGTTGTGCCTACTGAAGAAGAGCTACCTGAGTTGAAGCAAGATTCTTCTCATTTATCCTCATCGTGGGGGAACTCCCGAATTATGATGACATTTTTATCGTTGAAAAAGGCGAACGAATACTAAACGTTGCGGGAGGCCACCTCGTTGCTCTTAAATGTTTAGTTTGTTTTTATTATACTCAAACCTGCAAAAATACATACATTTTCCCTGCCGAAACACGCTCTCCAAATATTCGATTCAATTCAGACAAAATTCCTGTCAAGGCGACAGTTTTTGTTGATGAAATTAGCAAGTAGGAAGTCGGGAAGTTTGGACAAGACGTAACAAACAATCTTATGGCCCTAAAATAAGTTATAGTAATGTGAATCTAGAGTTGTGCATTTTTACTTAAGTAAGCGATTGTAATTTTACGCTTGAGTTTATGTTACCCATAGTTGAAGCGTCATGTGTAATCTTGGCCGTAACAAATGACCCACTGTATTACTTGGCAATCGAGGACAACAATTTGCGTTTCATTCAGTGTGTAAATTTTACGCTCAGAGTTTCAAGCTGTTTTTATTTCGACCCGACTTAATTAGCGAGAGTTATAGTCGCACACCATTGACTATTCATCTCTCGATTTGTTCGAATTTTACGAAATTATTAAAGGTTATTCGCAATGGTAAATAATAGTTTATAGCAATTGTTTGTCGGTGCTAATTTCCAGACTGAACAGAGAATGGCAAACGGGCCATTAAATCGCTCAGCATAGAAGCCGGCATCCACTAAACTCGGGATTAAGGAAAGTATTATAGTGTCTTAGCTGGAAAGTCATATATCAATCGGACTTGTGTTACATATCTTTTGTCTTTTCATTTTTGGGGAACTTTCAAACTATGATACAAAGACACAAGTCCGTCACGGAAGCATAACGTAACACTCGTGTCTTCAGATCAAATTCAGTTCATTCCTTCTTCGCCCTCTTTTGCCGAGCAAAATGCAACAAATTACTACACGAAAATCCGAACCGGTTTTCCTTTTCTTGGATCTAATCCGAGACATTTTTCTCTGCAAATTCAACAAATGCGTTGCTGTGAAAAACAGCTCAAGGTTTTCCTAAATAGGGTCACAAATAGCGATCGCTATGATGTCATTCGTGTTTGCCCCTACTGTATTCTGTATTCTGTGGGGGGCACAATTTGGAGTCTCAAGATCGACTGGTTGTCCCAAAAAATCTCAATTCAGTCTGGATTAGAACTGCGTTCTGTCGAACGCAACAACGTACTTTTTAGCCAAGAAACCGTCTTTCGTTTTTGTGTGGGATTTCCCCACACTTTGCATGTCAGGACCAGCGATATTTCTTTATTACTCGGGCCCGTAAGGGCACCGAGTTATAAAACCCGTTAGATTTCAGTTTTTTTCCCTGGTGCAGCAAAATGCACACTGGAAAGCACGTGGCGGTGTTTTGATTGGGCAATGTACAATAGAAGGTACATGGCGCTGTTTACATTGGTTATTAAAAGCAAACCACGTAATACAAAATCATGGAGAGCACGGTGATGGGTTGTTTGGATTACTGAAGATCGACGTTGCAATGGCATAATCGATTTCTTCTTTGGGCGCTCAAAACACATACAAAGAAAGGCATACGCTTTTCGCGGTAGACCCACACTAAAAGATGTCAAGCGTCACCTTCGAAACGGGTCGGTCCGCGAACTGAATGAAACGGTAATGTACTCAAAAGTAACTGAAATGGACGCAACTATTGAAAGCGATACAACAAGTCAAAATACTAATTCTTTAATAAGCAGCGGGTACTTTATTGAGAACTACTCTGAAAATGACAAAGAAAATAACTCCACAAACAACATAGACGCCATATTGGAATCTTCTGAAGACCAACATTGGCACAGCGAACAAATGGCCTCACGGTTGTACCATTTTCACCGCGAACAAATAGCCTCCCGCTCAGTGTACCATTGACTACGAAGATAATTTCTTTGTCAATTGCGTTTTGTTAAACAGTTTGTCTCTTTGTAAAGTTCTAGCTTATATCATTTGTTCAACTAGCGATCGTGTTGATTGCCTTCTTGTGTATAAAGTCCTGTTCTAGTTTTACAAGATTTCATATCATCAGTGGAGACTGTGATCAGCTTTTTAATTGTGATCTGTAGTTTGAAAGGCCGTACAGTTATTTGATTCGCAATGATGATAAAGACTTGATTTCAAAGGAGAAATACAGGTCTCGATATGCAAAAGTGTTTTTACTTTAGTTGTGATTTGCGTGTGCATCGACATAGACATAACCGAGAACCGAGCAGAATTACAGAGAAAAGGCTGAGACGTCTATTTAAAAAAAGCAGAAAAAGGAGTAAACTTTCTGGAACATATTTAGTTAACAATGTACCGAAGTCATCCACATTTCATTGGTATTAATAGATCACTTGCTCGTAAACACAAGTATAAGAGCTACCTCAGGTATGCGTTTAACTCTAAGCACGTGGTATGTAATACTTTTCCAAAGCGTGGATAAACAGGTAAATACAAAATGAAAGTTAAATTTAATACAGAAATCAGGAATACCCGTTACGATTTATAAAAGAATGTTGTGTGGTTTTCTCAGAAACGAAACGTATTTATTTTGAATTCAGGGTGAACTATGTACACAGTGAGTGGCCAATCAAAACAGAGTGTGTAATTGGAAATCTAAACACCTACGAGGTACAAAAACAAACTGAGCACGTGAACCTGAAGTATTGCAAATCATGATGCTGACAAGCACAAAGCGAAGGAAATGGATCATGCACAGGACGTTTTGAATACCTGAATGATTTTGGGCTAGATTAAAGCGATATATTGTTAAAAATTCCCAAGTTATCCCTTTTCGTGAGAATTAGTAATGTAAACAAGTCTAAATTGGGTTAACGAGAAACCTGTGATTGTAAAGCTAGTAATTGCCATGGTTCTTATGTAATACATGTAATACTAGACCCTCCGTGAGGGTACACTGGGTTGCCTGTGGTACGTGCAGCGTTCCAGGCAAATTGTGACTGGCCCACGGACCGATTACGGGCTTGCAAAAACAAAGCAAAAGGTAATTAAAAAACCATATAATAAACTACTTACTAACCGAGCTAGCTCGAGCCGTACTGGGGAATATTGGCCCTGGGTCGTTTTTGAACGGACCTCGCTGCGCTCGGTCCGTACTGCCACCCAGAAGTCATACCAGCAGAGGCCCTTTGGCTCACAGGTCCTCTCACGTTCGTACGACGAAACAGATCCTTTTCTGAGGTTAAAAACCTGGCTACTGGCCTAACTCTTTTTCCTACTTTCCCAACCGCGAGAAAACCGCGGTAAATCAGCCATCGCCAAAAAAATTTTTTTTCTCAAATTATATTTAAAGATAGGGGGAAAAAATACATCATTTTAAAGCTAAGAAAATAAGCTTTCCAACAGCATATAACTTATTTACAGACAACTGAAACATTTTATAAAAGCGAAAGTTGAACGAAAAAATTTAAGAAAAATAACAGTAAAATATGTTTTCTAGGCAAAATTTGGTCATTTTAGCGTTGATTACGAATTTTGGAAGCAAAACTAATATTTTCTGCAATTTATCTGCTTTCTTGGACATAAATTCGACCGAAAACTGATAAGGCACGAATATTTTTAGATTTTTAGGAATAATAGATAACGTGGTTCAATGCGTAATGTGATAATGCGATAAAAGTGTCAAATTTGCTACCCATTGCTAACGGCAACGGAAGCGATCGCATTACGAATAATTAACCTCTGTTGCCAAAAACCACCCAAATAACGATCATGACTAAAACACCACACGAGTACATACGGGTAACATACGAGTAACATACGAGTAACATACGGAACATACGGATACATACGAAAACATACGACTGACATACGACTGACATACGAGTAACATACGAGTAACATACGGATACATACGATCAACATACGGATACATACGAATACATACGAGTAATACGAATGTTTTTCTCATAAAGGAAGCTCTAATTATAAGCCTTGCAAGCATTTTTCACGTCAGCAAACACGTACCCGGCTCAGTTTGAGGAAGGGGGGGTGGTGTTGATAGACCCTCCAAGGCTTTCGTTAAATTTAGTCACAGTAAAATAAATTCACATGGAGTGGAAAACCCTTAAGGCGGCGAAAGACGAGATACAAAAACCCTCAAGCTGTGGCGCAACATTGTTTCGTTGCAAGTTCTGGTCGATGTTTCACGTTTTTCACTTTGCGTGATCAACTTGACCCGCAAGAAAAACATTTGTTGCGGGTTGAAGAAATGCAGGGCGCTGAGTGGTTGATTTGCTAGTACAAGAGCACATTTGTTGCGCGACAAGTTGTGAGCTTGATGAAAAACGAGCAACAAAGCCAAAATTTGTATAGATCTGCGCTCTACTTTTCGCAATAACTTTCTTCAACCCGCAACAAATGTTTTTGTTGCGCAACAAGTTGATCATGCAAGGTGAAAAACGGGAGAAATCGACCCAAACTTGCAACGAAATAATGTTTCGCGCCAAGTTTAGGGTTTTTGTATCTCGTATTTCGCCGCCTTTAGCTTGCGCAACAAGATGACAGTATATTTTGGATGTTGCTCTCGTAGATGATTGACTGTCAGGCCAGTTTACATTTAAGACACGTAAGGAAGTCAGAGCAGGTCTGTCATAATCTTTTACCCCATTTAAGCTTTCTGGCTTGATTTTGCACTGATTTTTTGCACTGACTTATCATAGGCAACTTAAGCTGAAATAGTGAAATCAAGATGGCGGATCTGATGACGTCACACGACATAAGCGACATCCAAAATATATTGTCATCTTGTAGCGCAAGCTAAGGGTTTTGCACTCCTTGTGAATTTATTTTACTGTGACT
>NC_090886.1:418997-451497 GCF_036669925.1 Montipora capricornis | reverse complement strand
AAACTGGGAAACCAGCGTAAGACAGGTTAGCTCATGAAATAGTTCTCAATAGTGTTAATTTCACTACCAAGACCAGTGTCAGCGACAAGACACTGTTACAGTTGTTTGCTCAGTGACCTGGCCTCAGAATGGTAGTGGGGCCGTCAGTTTCTGCTTCTTTCATGTAAAGTAAGTTGTTCTTACTCGTAATAGTCAAGCATGCGCCTGTTTGTGTATCACAGCAAGGTTTACAGGGCTATTATGATGAAAACGACGAGGGAGAACTTCAATTCGACCTCAACACGCTACAGCAGTGAGTGAAAATTGGCAGCTTCGTTTTGACCCTGATAAATGTGCATGAGGTTCTACGTATAGCCCATGCGAAAGATCATACTAGCTTTCCCTATGAGCTCGCTGGTTGCACGCTTCAGCCTGTTACCACAACGGTTGATTTGGGGGTCTCCTACCTTGTTTAACGTGTTTATCAACGATATTGATGACCGCTATCCCCCGGGAGTTTCAATCAATACCAGTAAGTACGCTGGTGATTGCACCCAATACGAGCTGGTGCTGACCGGAAGTGAAAGTCACATGCATGATGTTATGGTGAAAATGGAGGCGTGGGCAGAGCGGAATAAAATGGAGATAAACGCCAAAAAGACCAAAGAGATGTGGATTAGTTTTAAGAAATCTCAGCAGGTTCATGCCCCTAGTTCGATTAGAGTTGGAAACGAGGAGTTGGAGAGGGTAGAAGTTTTCAAGTTACTCGGAGTACATGTTCAGAGAGACTTAAAGTGGAATACTTAACAATTATTCCATGAGCGCGCGTTGGATATGAGATGGTAAATAGCCAACGAGGCGCGTAGCGCCGAGTTGGCTATAACCACTCTCATATCCAACAAGCACGAATGGAATAATTGTTTTATTAAATTCCTTAAACTCCAAAAGTTTGGAAGTACGAAATACGAGCGAAAAAAGGGAGAAAATCCTAGCGAAATCGAAAAAACTTGATGAAGATGCGATGTTGTGAAATACCTGGTGGTCAGACAGACGCAGGCTCATTACAAAAAACATTTCTTATCTTTTCGCGTACTTCTAAGCTTCGAAATTGACCCAGACTTTCCCCAAAAACGTTTTTCTTGTGCTTTATACCAAGAGAAATTTCGATTTCTGGCGTAAAAAAATTTAGCTTAGCAACGCTTAGTGCAATCATTTACCATATATGGTCAAACTACGGTATATGAGCTGATAACCGAGATTGAGTGAACCAATCAGGGCACGAGAATTGCATTATCCGAGGTTGAGAATTTAATAAACACATATATGAAATTGTAACTAAACCAAGTAAGCGTCTCTACTTCCTGCGCGCGTGTCGCAAAGCCAACTTACCCACCGAAGTTGGACTGACTAAGTATATAACAAAAATTCATTCACTTCTTGAACACGCATCACCCATCTGGGGAGGCATCCAAAACTATCTGGCTGAGGATCTACAGCGTATTCAAAATCGCTCTTTAGACATCTTAGGTCTAGCCAGAGAGACTGTGTAGCCCCTGGATGTAAGAAGGGACAGTCACACAGCACACGCTTTTACGGAAATCTTAGATTCAGAAGGTCTCCATCCTTGCTGTATATTTCTAATTTCAAGACCCCAATCGTATTCCCTTAGGGCTCAACGGGTGCGAGTTCCCATTCCACGAACGAATAGGAACATGAACTCCTTCATACAGCGTGGGGCTAGATTGTTAGGAAACAAATCATATAAAGCATAGTCTATATTTTATATTTATTTTATTTATTTAATTATAATTATTATTTTATCCTTATTAATGATTTTAATTGTAATATTGTACATTTTAAAATTATTGTAAATTTGATGTAATTGTTAGGGTTAGGGTTAACCCTAAAGCCTTATATATTGACTTCCACTCTATCCTGGAATAACCCCCAACAAGATTGTGGGTTTCCTTAAAAGGAATGGCGGTCCAGGAAACAAAGAAGTCTTTTCTCGTCTGTATAAGGCCCTGGTTATACCTATCCTGGAATATGCTGTTCCTCTCTGGTCACTCTATTTACAGAAGAATATTGACGCTCTTGAACGAGTCCAACGGAGGGCCTCAAAGTACGCCTTCCCAATTTCATATAAGGACTCTTCGTATGAAGAAAGACTGGGAATGCTTGGGTGGTCCAGTCTCCAATCAAGGAAGTCTTATTTATCTTTGTTAGAGTGCTGTAAGACTATTCACGGTCTTAAAGACTGAATGGAAAAAACAGTTTACTCTAGCTAATGGCTGTCTTAATTTAAAGGAATAGTTTGACCTTGTTTTACCAAAAGAATTAAAAAAATTAAATTCAAAATAATCGTTACAGTTAAGGCCATTGTTAGAATTAGTACACAGCGGAATACTCTTCCCAAATAGATAGTAGATGAACGGTATTTTAGCCTTTTTCGGAGCCAACTAAAAATTTTTGTAAAATTTTGTTAATTTCTAGCCAATTCTTAATAATTCTTAGATTTTAAATTGTATTATAACTTCCTTTTATTTTACATAGGGAGCGTCCTTGATAGGGATAACCTCTGATGACGTTTCCTTTTATGTATCTTTTACATAATAAAAGATGATTTGATGTGATTTAAAAAAGAAAAGATGAGGCTATAGAGAGGGCCTAAAATGCCCAAAAATTCAATAGCTTGATCACACCATAGTTAATAGATGTAGGCTGGTTATGAAAGTCGACAAGTTTCTTTGTTTCATGTTTTTGTTCGCTTTTTGGCCTTGACCCTGCACAAAACCCGACAAAAACACGCTTTTTTCGGCAGGATAACCAATCAAAAGCTTCGACTAATTTATTCGAAATTAACTTGCGAACCAAAAACAAAAGATTGTGCAGGGTCACGGTCGGTTCAACATCTAATTGCGACTTATTGTTCCTGCTTTTGAAATTCCCAGGGTTTCATAACCAGTCCCTAGATTAACTATGATGACACAAACGAGATTAAAGTTCTAATAGAATGTAGTCTTTCTAACGTGCGCAGTTTGATGATGTGTTGTCAGTGGATTGTATAAAGACCCTGGTCCTTGAGCTGATTGGGAAGCAGAAGTGCGATGTAATTGGTTGTCTGTCAGGTAACAACGTTCTTAGCAACCTTGGTTTCTGGGACCGGGAAGAATTTTAACGTAAGATACAAAACGAGCGACCAGAAATGATGACCTCAACAATATTATTCTTAAAAACACTTAAAGACTTTTGACTATTACCGCCGACCGGACTACTGTGTGGGAGGTCCCGGAATCAAAAAACGCCGGGTCAACACTCAGGGTATTTAAATAACTGAGGAGAAAGACTCTCTATAGTCTCTTCGGATAAGGAAGAAAAACCGTTGTTCCCGTCTCACAACCTTTCAATGTTCATAACCCCGTGGGACGCAAAAGAACCCACACACTATTCTCAAAGGGCAGGGCATTGAGTTCCCAGTGTTGTGGCTTGTCTTCTGTGGTATAGCTGGAGGACCGTAAGTTGGAAATGTGCTAATTAAAGGCGATTGCGTCTCCCTGTTTAAATAAAGACATGGTATCGTACTATTGACGGCGACTACGCCAAGTGATTTACCTACAATACGAACTAAGGTAAACTTTTAACATTTGACTTAATTTGTATTAATTGTTAATTTCAATTTACAGTGTCCCCAATTAGTGCTTCAGCGCTAGAACGTCTAGACACTTAAATAAAGTCCCTTTCCTTTCCTTTCCTTTCCATTAATCACTTTTAACAAACTCCACAACTTGCACCTTGCAAAAGACTGACTGATAGCACCGAAGAACAGACAAAACTGAATGACTTTACTAACCACAGACCAACCCATTCCTTAACTTACAAGCCGGATCACAACGTACTAACCCCTTTTCAAATCATTGCTAACCTAACAGACAACCAATAATATCATTTTCCTGCCAAACAATCAACTCACAGACGATTTACCGACACCTCACTTTCCATTTGACTTTGAAGACGACATCCCCTCAGTCTGTGAAATGGTCAGTTACCCACACCGAACAATTAATCTCTCAGCTATAAAAAAGTAAGGTATGTATGAATGACCTTCCCACACCTGGAAGTACGTTGCCCCAGCTTATTGGAAGAGGCTCTCTAATTTCCCACCACACACCTCACAGTCATTACGTAAACTAATCCCATACATCAAGGTGTTTATAGCTCTATCGTAACTTCATGTGACTTTGTTTATGAGAATAAACACCCGAAATTCAAAATCAAAATAACGGGAATCAATTCTACCAAATCCGGTGACGTCACCTCCGGTTAACATGAGAGATGCACACCTGGTGCCGTGGATAATCAGTACACATTGCGAAGCCGTGGAGTTCGGAGAGTTTGTGCGTGGTCGCCGCTCGCTTCAATTTACCGGTAACTCTTATTGTTTTCTACAGTTTACCTCGAAAATTACGGGAAGGAAGTACGGAAGGGGAGTGCGTGAATGAGTTGTCAATTAAGAGCTTAGTGGAGAGCTCTACGTCTCGCTTTTCGCCGCCACATCCAACGTGGAGGCATTTACTAATGGAAAGAAAAATATAGTTTCCCTTTGAGTCCTCATATTTTTAACGTTTGAGGGAAAGAAAGTTATAGTTTCCAGAGTTGAAGTGGACTACAACGGACACGTGGATATCGATGCAGGAGACCTGTGCTTGGCAATCGCTTCTACTGGTTCAGTGCCGCTTCTGGTTTATCGAAATGGCTACATATAGGGAAATATAAGCGTTGTTTCCCGAATTTGAAGTTCTTGGTCATTCAGAGCTCAATATTTCTCGGTTGTTTACTTTTTAGGAACTACGCAGAATAGAACTTGGATGAGGGGATCTCCCCACAGCCTCCTTACTCGTGGAAAGCAGACACACAGGGTCATCCGCTTCCCTGAAACAATAGGCTGCGAGTAGTCCCTTCAAAGGACTTTTCTGAGGCAGTCGTGTTTTGTCTAGCCTGCGAACAGCAGACGCATTTCCGGTCGTCGCTTCATAGCGTCTGCGATCTCGAGCTCCAAAACGATTTCCGTGACATCAGTATTTCTTCACCAATCAGAATTCGGCTCTTATTTTTGTGGAGCTAACACGCGTGGCCTTTACGTGGCTACGTGGCTTTACGTGGAGATCTCGATATACGCGAGAAAACCAAAATGGCGGAAGATGGGGAGAGTTCGCTGGACCACGCGTTTGTCAAAGTATGCGATATTTTCGGCTTTGAGAAGCTTAACAAGCACCAGGAAGAAGCAATTCGACAAGTAGTGGAACTGAAAGTCGATGTATATGTCAATTTGCCGACTGGTTATGGAAAGTCTGTTGTGTTCCAAGCTTTACCTACGGTATTTGCTTCGGTAAATAAATGCGAGAAGAATATTGTAATCGTGATTTCTCCGTTAATTAATCTTATGAAAGATCAAGTGAGCCGTCTATCTTTGCTTGGAGTAAGCGCAATATCGCTGAGTGATATCAGTTCGGCGGCGGAGATAAAAAGGGTGGAGAGTGGAGAATTCTCTATCGTTTACGGATCACCTGAATCTTGGCTTGGCGACATTAGATGGCGAAGAATGTTGGCAAGCGAAACCTACAGATCCTATGTGAGAGCGGTTGCCGTGGATGAAGCGCACGTGATTTGCCATTGGTAAGAAATATTATTATCGCTTCAATGAGGTTATTCTTTCATCGTTCTGGACTCCCGGGGAATAGAATTAATAGTTTTAAATGAAATGTTTTCGTATACAAATGCATATTTAGCATGATCTTACCCTAATGTCACACAGTTGACATTGGTTCACACGACGTCTTCAAGAATAAAGAGAGTTATTTCTGTATGATGCGATTGCAAGTTTCATATTAGAAGCTATAATACACTGGTAGTGACCAAGTAATCAAAAGGTTAACTCAAATGTAATATTGCATCATTTATTGTTTTTCTAGGGGAAAATCGAAGAGCAACAACCTTGCAGCCTTTAGAGTGTGGTTCTCTCGGTTACATGAGATGCGTTCATTATTACCACGCACTCCATTTGTTGCCCTTACTGCTACAGCCACAAAAGATACTAGAGACACAATTTTTGAAGTACTCATCATGAAAGAGCCTCATATTGTTGAGGAAAATCCAAACAAACCCAACATTGCATATGTTGTTAAGTACATGGAAAGGAATGCTCGCCTTTCAGATTATTTTCATTGGATAGCCAAAGAGGTAATTGACAAACACTCCATGGCTACTAGAACAATAATTTATTGTCAGACAATAAAGCAGTGTGCAGTTGTGTATTCAACACTGAAGACCCTTATTGGGGATAAAATTTATGTTGACCCACAGAACAAAGATCTAAAAAGAGTGGTTCTTGAAATGTTACATTCTTGCAGCCCCAAGTCAAATAAAGATCTCATTCTTGAGTCATTTCAGTGTGATGAAGGACACATCCGTATTCTTGTTGCTACAATTGCATTCGGTATGGGTGTGGATTGTAAGAAGGTCTATCGGACAATCCATTTTGGCCCAGCCAAAAATGTAGAAAGCTACTTGCAAGAGAGTGGCAGAGCAGGAAGGGATGGCTCTCAGTGCACCGCTTATCTGCTCTACCAAGGAATGCAACTTATTCATGTGGACCAGGACATAAAGAGTTACATAAAATCAAATGGCTGCCGACGTAAGCAATTGCTGCAATATTTTGATGTGGATTGTTCTCCACAGAATCCTGCGCACCTTTGCTGTGACTACTGTTCAGTCATGTGTGAATGTGGTACATATGAATGCAAACCTCTTGCCTACCCTCTCTGTAGAGCTGACCTCCATCTCAATTCAAAAAGAAAACGGACATCTACAGAGGAACAGAAAACTACACTGGTAAATAAACTGGCTGCATATCACAAGAAGTTGCACACAAATCTGTTACAAAGAGATGCAAGTGGGAAAATGAAATTTTTCACCAACCCCAAGTTTTTGCTTGGATTTTCTGATCTGCAAATTCAACAAGTTGCGGAACACTGTAATGAATTGTTTTCTGTGTCGGACATTTGTACTGTGGTGGAGATATGGGATATGCAGCATGCATTTGAAATTCATGCAGTCATGCAAGAAGTATTTGGAGACATGTTAGACATAGAACTGAGTTCAGAAGATGAATGTTCCGATGAAGAGAGTGACTTTCTTGGAAATGATTGGAATGATCTTGTTGTGGACGATGAACTTGCTAATATGGTTATTGACAATCTCAGCTTTTCTCAGTGGGATGAGTCAGCAGATGAATCTGCTGATGAGCAATTAGACGCAGGTGTTCCATTTGCTGCTTTAAACGCAGTTTTAAATTTGAGTTTTGATGCAGTGTTGAACAAATGATACAGTGTTCAAATCATGAATGTAAATTTTGAAACAAAGTTGTGGACAATGTAAATATTGCAGTACTGTTGAGCCAACAAGACTTCTAATAATTTCCTGTGTTGATTCAGAGGGATGTTAACAGTGGAATATGAGGTGCTTTTCTTTTGACATTGAGGACAGACACATTTTTTGACTTTCCAATGGCATCTGCTTGTACAGGTGTACCCAATAGAGAGATCAAAGTTTAAACAGGTGATATATATAACACTTTTTGAACATATATAAAATGTCTTGGTCCAGAGTTAATTTCAGACATTTTCGAGGGAATGGGTGTAATGTGCAGTCACATTTAGAAACCCGAAGGATATACATGTATGGTAATCTCACCTGTCAGAGTCAATCATTCATTTACATGTATGGAAATGAATTTTAATTTTTCAGAATTTTTACAAAATCAGTGTTTAGCATCCTGTCCAGACCTTTTTTAAAAATAGTTTTTCAGTTACAGATGAAATTTTCTAATCAGTTTTATTGGGGCTCACATATCATTTGACAGTTTCAAAAATAACTTGAAGATAAAGATTTTCCACATAACACCCTCATTTCAATCACTGAATATTATTATCTTTAATTCTTTACCAGTCAGGTACAATTTCATTCTTGTTATAGCCTGTTCCAGGCATTAAGATACATGTAAGGTGCAGTTGAGAATTCAAAATAAGGTGAAAAGGGGAAGCATTTAACTCGCCCCTAACTATCTGGGCCTGGTTCCTCAAAAGATAGTTACGTTGAACCCAGGATTAAGCTAAATTTCAGGCAACGTTTTCTCGCCTAAAAACATGAGCCTTCTCTATGACATACGGTAACAGTAACACAAAATGTTACCCTACACAATGCATAGGAATGTAAAATACAAAGACAGATCAACATTTTTATCCTGGATTAACACTTATCGACCTTTCAGGAACCGGGCCAAAGAGTTTTTTCTTTTACAAATTTAATATAACTTATTGTACACTCAAACCTTTAAGTCCTGCTACTATGTGCATCACCCCTCTTTACTTTCGTTCATAAAGGAAAAAAAAGTAATGAATAATTGAACCCAACTTTATTCTTATATGTTCATTTACCCTTCTATGAATTGCATTGACAGCCCAGTAGATCTTATAGTTAGGTTACATGCATTATTCTAAGCATCGCTAAGGTAATAATTTTACAAAAATAGCATCCATTGTTACTACTTTTACTTGCACACATTTGATAGTCCTCTTAGTAAGAATAAAATTCCCTATTGCTGGGCAGACCTCCAAAATATCTGCAACTGGACTTGAAACTATTTTTTGGGGGGGAGGGGGAGGAGGGGAGATAATTTTTTGCCTTGTCCCCCAACACCATCACCACCACCATACAAACGTCTTTAAAACTTGCAACTTTGTGATGGTATATTTTTACTTCAAAATGTACCATTTTCCATGAATTTAATGAATAATTTGGGCTTGGAGACAAAGAAAATTGAAAATCATTTAACCTGAATTTAATTTTGACCTGTAACATAATTTATATTCCCTAATTTTGATCCAAGCCAAAAACTTTACAAACACTTTGAAAGTAGGTGTGGAATCAAACAGCTAAAAGATGTCCATTGAATACCCCAGCCTTTTTTTCCCCAGAATTTTTTCAGGGAAAGGGTTCTTCAAACATCATGCTTAATTTTTGTTTTGAAAAGACTTTTTTTTACTTAAGTTTCAAATGACCAGAAGCAATGAAAGAAGTCATTACCTAGCCTTGACACCTGAAGAAACCTTTTTTTTGTGATCATTTAACCATGCATACATCTTTGACATGTCTAGGTTTACCAAAGCATCTCTTTCAAAACCCTTGAAATGCCTGTAACTACGACCCTCTTGGTATTTGAAAACTTCACTTTCATTCAGTTTTTTCAACAGTGCATCTAAGTCAACTACAGGAAAACGTTGAATATGCTTTCCTGAGCGTATAATCCGCTGAAGAAGTCTGTCCACCTTTCCACTAATGTTCCTGACAGGTTTCTCAGCATGGCAGATTCTTGATACTGCCTTCTCCGAGAGGTTTGCTCCAATGTTACAGTAGCCTTGCTTGTTGAAATTGTTACTATGCTCGACTTCTAGGTCATGTGGAATGTTGTTTCCAAGACCTCCATAATTGTTAACAGTCCTGTTCCACACAAAGATCTCAGACTCCTTCTGGCTTAAACCATTCACCAAGAGCAGCTGGTACAGGCTCTCCAGTGCATACTTGGTGCTGTGTGGGTCATCTGCTTTACATAGGAGCATTAGATACTTGTATTGTCTCATGATCCGCTGGCCATCCCCTTCTGAGACAGCATCCAAAAAGTTCATAAAGAAAAGTCCTTCTGAGAGAAGTGCAGCATTGTAATTAAAAACATCATCACTACTTTTGGGCACCTGGTCAGTGGTTATGGATGAAGTTGTGGTTGTCACTTCTTCTATTACAACTGGTGGATCATGACTTAATTCATGTCTTCTCCTGCTCTTGCCATTGTATTTGAAGGATGTCTTACACCCTGGAAACCTACAAGGGAAACGGCCATCCTCATTAACATCCAAACATCTTTGAATTTCCCTTCTTTCCTCATCTGACACCAGTTCTTGCAAAGAACCATTCATCATTGCTTCATCAATAACAATTTCATCCACAATCATACCAGCAGCTTTGTGTAAGAACTGGAGCCTTTGCAATTTGTTCCAGTTAGGAAGGTCCTCTGGGAAAGGGTAATGCAGTGGTTTTTCGTCTTTGCTTTTTAAGCCAAGAACATGAAATGCAGCTGCCAAAATCCTGGCTTTCACCTCTAAAATCAAGAAATCCCTATCTGGTCGATAGGCGGAGTGTGGATCCTCTCTCACATTTCTCCTGTTAATAAGGTTTCTGTCTGCAAATAGGGTGCAATGGTCATCTGAAGAACTCCCTGAGTAAAATCTTCTAAATAGCAACTGCAAATAAATCATATAAAACAATGTTACAATAATGGTTTCTACAATGATTATAACAAAGTATTGATATAGTTTTGGATAAAATCTACACACAGTACAAAAGAGTACTAAAGTGGTGACATCATAAAAATTAGATTTCGGAAATTATGGGTTTTGTCAGGATATTTTGAAAGAACAATGCCCAACAGGCCTACTTGCCAAAAAATTAATGACCTTTTCGGGGCAAATTGCCACTGACATATTAGCCCAGTTATGTTAAGAAAACTCCAAATAAACCCTTCTAATTTTTCTTGGGTCAATCCCAAAAAAAAATAGAAGGGTTTGTATGGAGTTATCAGAGCATAAGTGGCTAATATCTCAGATACAATGTGCCCCAAAATACTATGACATCACCACTTTAGTACTCCATATGGAGCCTAGATAAATATTAATGATGGGAAGGATTATATCATAAGCAAGCAGTTGCTTTAAATGTAAAGTAGTAGTAGTAGTAGGAATCTTTCAAACAGATTCAATCAGTTATTGACTGTAATTAAGATTTGATAGCTGCAAGTGAAGTTTGGGATACATGTATATTTCAAAGGGTTAGGACAGGTCATGCATCTTTGCAAGTTTAAGGTCACCAATATGCTCTCTTTTGTGGTAAGACATTCTTAATGATAATAATTTTCACACTTTTTAAGGCACACCTTCTTTACCTCAAGTATCTTGACCCCTGTGTGCCAGTCACCAAGTTGCATGGTAAACCCCTCAAGGCGGTCTTCAGCTGTATGACCATTGGACACTGAATGTATTGCATTCACAGCTCTTTCAACAGATAGCTGATCCCCCGTGCATATCTGACTAGCAAATTTCTTTTCGCCTTGAATAGTTACAGTAGGCAGGTATGTTTGGAAATGTCGCAGGATATCAATCATGTCCTCAGTCAGGTTTTCATTTTTAAATAACACACCCATTGGAAGCTGAAATGAATAATTTATTGACATTACCACATTTAAAATTCACCATTAAAATCCATTGTTAATTTATTATTGTTCATTGCCATTGCTTTACTAAATAGTAATGTGACTCACTTGAAACTTGAGGGGAAAATAATACCTTATTACAGCTAAAACTCAGAACTTGCTTGCTCTTTCAATCAGCCTTAGGTTATTCAAAGCAAATAATCCTGTTATATATTACTCAAATAATAGTCCCCCATAAATGTTTTTCTCACTGCAGTTATGTTATCATGAGAGTATATTTTGACAGGAAATTTCATTGAAATATACAGTATAATATTTTACATGATATCAGAGGCTGTGCACATTTTTTACTAGGCTACAGGAAACATTTATACCAATCTTATTATTCTGGTACTAAACTATCTGGAAGTTCCATAAAAAATTTCACACCTAGTCCTGTGTTCCAACCCCCTCTATTACCACCAGGCTTTTCAGTGGGTTAGCAAGGTGTAACTGTATATTTCGGTGTGGCCACACATTTACAGTTAAATAGTCGCAAGTAATTGTTGTGACTAAAATTGAATTGCTTCATTCATGATGCATGAAAGCAGATATTAAAGGGGAAAACTTTGAAAACCAGTACAAAAGCAGAACTTTAGCAACGTGAAAGTACCCAAAGGAAAAAAGAATAACTTACAACATCTGACTTTTTGGCCATCTCATTGGAATACTTGTGAGGAATATGGAATACACACACATCCTTGAGAGCTGAAAAACAATCTAAATGCTCCACAAGAACTCTTGATATTAAAACTGTGTAGTTGTGACGCTGAAACTTCTGATCGTCAACAGTGGGAAACAATTTAAGATTTGAAAGGGAAGTAATGTCCCTTGGTAAAGTCTCAAGACAACCTCCAGAAACTCTGTTCATTATTATCTTGTGGTTGACCCAATGAAAATCCAAGTTTTGGTTGTCCTTGGTCATATGCCTGCATTCACGCTTTCCATCAATATTATCAAACGCAATAGCAAAACCAGGATGCATGTTCTTCTTAGCTTGTTTTAGTTCACATTTGGCTTTTGTAGCATCATCAGCACACTGCTGGGTACATGGTTGTTCATTTGATCTGCAACTGTCAGTAATTGCCACTACCTTCCTTGTGAGTTCCTGTACAACTTCCTCCTCATTGGACATTTTCTTTTGTAAGTCCAGAATTTCCTGACCATGATTTTCACCTAACACATCAAATTTTGCACGAACTTTTGCGGCTGAACAGGTGACCTTCATCTTGGATAATCTACCAAAGGTTGCCTTGTAACGAAAGAGCAAGAGATCAAAATTTTGATTATATTGTTTGTTCTAAAAAATCTACAAGTATTAAGAAATATTAATATCTACAATGCCACGACCCCTCTTCACACTGATAGCCATAAAAAAAAAGAATTCACCTTCCTTAACCCTTGATTCAAACAAAATCTAATGTGTAAATGATAAATGTCTGTATGAAACAAAAATATGAATTACTTTTACAGCTGATTTAATTAATATTAAAAAATTAATTAAGTTAGTTTTAACTCGACTTTCAAAAGCCCTTGTAGATGCAAAATAATCTATGACTTGTCTTACCTCCAAAGATCGTGATTTGATAAGGATTCCAAGAACTGTTGCACAGCCATTCATGTGTGAGTTTCGCTGCTTTAACAGGATCGACCCTGCGACTGCTATGCTAGGAAGCCATTCTGGAGCAATCTCCTTTAGAGTAGTTGTAGCACATGTCATCAGAAAGGCATAGAAGATAGGCGCTCTTTCTTTCCATTCAAGACACAGTTTCTCGAAATCGAAGTTTACAATCTCTTCCTTCGTGTTGGCTCTTAACATGGAAGGTTGTTTTCTGCTACAGATACCATTAATTTGCGATGTCATTAGCTGGAGAACTTTTTCCACGACAATTTTCTTGAGTTTAACATTCTTCAGTATTGCTTTGGCAATGCGCTGTTCGAAACCGGAGGCAATCGCCTTTCCAAGAACTGCAAGGTCATCGTTTAATTCCTTTCGCACAGTTTTGCTGGGATATTCAACGGAAAGATATACTTTCGTTTCGGTGATCGATCGTTCTGAAATCTCGCGCGGCGTCTTTGGTGTTGAGGACGACATTGGACACAACTGCATAGGACCAACAATTCCCGACGATTGTACACAATTTGGTGCTCGAAAAATCGAGAGTGGAGCGATTGGGCTAATGGCACCAAAACCAAAAACCGGCGGAAGCTTTGTAAAAGCAGACACACAAACATTATCTGGAGGCTTTAAGCTTACTGGTAATGGTGGTTCCCGCGAAATTTCACCCGACGGGTTGGAGTCAAAACTTAAACTCTTCCTTGCCTCCGGCGCTTTTGTTAAATCTTTCGATAATCTTTTGATACGGAGAGGTCCGTTACTTTCAAATTTCTGCTTGATACCATCGACGATCTGGTTGACTTTTTTTAAGGCCTTGTTGTAGGCATTCAACATGTTATAACACAAGCGACATATCGCGAGGTTCTCGCTGCCGACATAAACACCCAAATCGACTCCAAGTGAGCGATGAATTAATGCACCAATCTGCAATTCACTCTTGCCAAAGATCTTCACTTTCTCCTTGAGACTGGGAATTTTATCCTTACACAAAAAACAACCTCCTTCGGCCGAGGTAACTTTTTCCGGCGTTTCCTCACTCATGGGTGCATAATGCCACTTCTGAAGCAGTTGTCGGTCCTCGCGATTTCCCGCGTGTCTTCAATAACATCTTTCTATCACTCAATTTCATTGGCCGAGTAAAGAAGAAAAGAAATGACGTCACGGAAATCGTTTTGGAGCTCGAGATCGCAGACGCTATTTTTCGTAGGCAGAGAAGCGACGACCGGAAATGCGTCTGCTGTTCGCAGGCTATGTTTTGTCACGCAATCGAATAAAAAACCGCAAACCTCCCTCGGTCTTTCTATTCCATTGCGTGACAAAACACGACTCGGAAAAGCGGGCCGCTCGACTGATTTATGAAGGGACTGCTCGCAGTCTACTGAAACAAGAGGTCTAGTAAGAGACTGAAGCCAAATTTAAAGCTCTGAATGGTCCAGGAGGTGATGAGCAGAAGCCCTCTAATGGTGATGGCGAACGCGCAGAGGTTTCGTCTGCGCTCAATGGTAGTCTTGCAAATTACTTAGGGGTATCCCCTAGGGCAAGTTTTGATAACGTAACCGAGGAGTTCTCGGCAACTGACAAAATAGGTGAACAAGTTAACGCCAAGCTGGCCACTGTGCTAGAAAAGCTTATCAAAGGCGATCTCCCTAAACCGAAGCTAGAGCAGCTGGTCGAAAAATACATAAGACCAGAAAACTGCTAAATTGTTAGTCTCCTCAAACGTGAACATAGCTATTTGGAATCAGTTGTCTCCATATACCACCTATTCCACACAGGGCTCCTTATAGAAAGCTCGACAGTTTCATGTTTTCTCATTTTGTGCCATTATCAATGCCTGTTAAAAAGCATCGGGCGAATTCAAGGCTACACTCGCACACTCCTTTGCTCTATAGCATTGACAGGAAACCGGGAACTGAATCTTCGTCGCCGAGAATTTCTGAAACCAGACCCGAACGCCCAGTTTGCCCCTTCAGAGGAAAGAAAAAGGAAAGGAACTTCAAGTGTCTAATTGTTCTAGCGCTGGAGCACTAATTGGGGACACTGTTAACTGAAATTAACAATTAACGCAAATCAAGTGAAATGATTTGGAATCAAGTGGCAAGTGTTATTCTGCAACGCCTTTCTTAAGGGAAAAAAAATTCCTACCACAACCAAGTAGAAGCAAGGCGGTCAAAATCCCAGTCCAAAAAGGTGACAAACCGCTAAGCTGTAATCCTCAGGTTGGTTACACGAGTAGCGTTAATAGTGTTATTAGGTCAGTTGCACCTTTGACGAACAATTACAACACTTCTGACCAATTACGAAAAGCAAAGGTTTATTCCGACACATTCTTATTACAGTGTGTATCTACTGTGAATCTTTCTACACCAGGTTACACCCCAAGCTCCCGGCATCCAGAATTCAAATGTCCTATTATTGAGCAAGAAGCTATTGATGCAAAAATCACTGAATGGTTTCAATCGAAAACAGGAGAAACTGTTCCTCCGATATTCCTATGACCAAAAGAGGAAGTTGAGGTTTATATAGTTATTTTCAATTTGAGGTCCCTAAATCAAGCAATGACCTACTGTAAGTTCAAGATGGATACTCAACGATCTGCCATAAGGCTGATGAAGCCTGGGTGTTTTATGTCCTCTATGGACATACGCAATGTCTTCTATTCCATCCCTATATCGCCTAGCTCCAGAAAATACCTCAAGTTTGCATGGAGGGGACTTCTGCCTTCCAGGTCTGGGCCCAAACCATGGGACTGACAAGTGGTCCTTGCCTCTTTACTAGGGTACAAAAACCAGTGTTTCCACCGTACTCACCTTGTAAGGACATAGTTGTTTCTGTTATATTGTCTACTTTTTTTACGTGAAGGATTCTGAGGAGGCCTGCCGTGAGGCTACCTTACATGCTGCCCAGTTATTTACTCGCTTGGGTTTTGTGATTCACCCGACCGAGTCTGTTTTTCCTTCTACGCAGTGCCCATAGTTCTTAGGGTTTCTGTTCAGTAAACGCTACATCCATGCGTATCCTTAAAGGAGGCTGACAAGGTCGTTGTTTTGTGCCAGAAAGCCTTGTGACATTGATAGGAACTTTAGTATCTATTTTCCCTGGGGTGTAGTTTGGTCCTCTGTATTATAGACACTTGGAATGGGACGAAGAAATGGCATTCACATCTCTTAAGGATTTTCGTTGTGAATGTGCCTCCGTCTGCTGACAGCATTGGTGATGTTAGAGTGGTGGGTCATCTCCACAGCTCTGCGGGCTATTGACCGTGGTTCCCCAAATATAAGTTTACAGGAGATGCTTAATCACTCTCCGCGAGGCTGGGGATTATGTCCTTACTCGGGTTACTGTCCAACCAGCACATCAGGATCATGTCTGACAACATGACTTCTATTTCTTACATCACTGATGCCATCGGGGATGCAGGAACAAGGAATGCAATACCATGGCCTATTGAATTTGCTTATGGGCCCTTTAAGAAGCAAAGTTGGCGTTCTGCTGCGGATCAACCGAGGTGGTTTAATGTAACTTCAGATTCTCTTTCGCCCCGTTTTTAAGATGGGATAGAGTCGGTGGGAACTGAATTGTGGCTTGTTTGAAAAAAAAAAAGTGTTTTTCGGTGTTCCATAGATCGACCTATTTGCAAGTAGAATGAAATATCAAACTAGTATCTAAGCTTCCTGGAATCAAGACCCACATATGCATCATATGTGGATGCTTTCTCTGTGAATTGGTCACACTTCACTAACACTTATCTTTTTCTCTGCCGGTACGTGGGGATGCTCACCCTCTGGGCCTGAAAACTGCAACTTTTGAAATGCAAGGTGTCAGGCGACAGTTCATTAAGGGCAACATTCCGGGCGAGATTGCCAACTTACTCATGTCCTCTTGAAGCGAATGATTAGCGACAACAAAGCAGTATGACGTTCACATCCGCAAATGGTGCGCATTTGGTCTACAAGAGAGAACTGATCCACTCAGTGCCTCCGAGTGTGAACGATGTATTAAGGTTTCTCCACGCTTTCATATTACCCGACTGTCATACTCGACGATTAATACAGCTCGCTCAGAACTCTAAAGCTATTCAATGGGATATGAATTTCCTGGTTGTCACTATGCTGTGGATAACCATCCCTTTATAGTGCACTACCTGAAGAGTGTGTTCAACTGCGGTTACAACCTTACTCCTCGATATCAGGTAACATGGGATCTTAATCCTGTCCTAGAGTATGTGGAACTGTTGCATCCTTTGGGCAAGCTCTCTCTCGAAGACCTGACCTTCAAACGGCTAGCTTTAACCCTCGGGGGAGCGGTGTCAAACACCGTCATTTCTGAGAATTTATACCATGGAGAAAACTCATGATTATTATTTATCCTACATCCAGGATCATGTCAAGCCGGACAGAGCTGGGGAAAATCCTCATGTCGTTTTTTGTTAGGAAGAACCCTACAATACCCTAAAGAGTCACTTACTCTACTCTTGAACACCATCTTGGAAAAACCCAGCTAACCGTGACCATGGCAATGGCCATCTTCTCCTTTCATATGTCATGCCTTATTGGAACGTTGGTACGAGTGCAATTGCGCGATGGATTAAAGCTGTTATGGGGGGATATAGCGAAGTTTAAGGCTCAGCGCCAAATCAGCAACTGCATCGAGAGCGGTCAATTGAATCCCACTGATGAAATCCTGTAACACATCGGACGATCTTGCCAACTAACTTTTCCTAAGTCCCATATATAACAAACCCGTTATTGCTGGAAATAGCTTTGCTGGAGCTGTGCTAGATAAATCGATTTTGTGGGTTGGAATAATTCTGTCCACGTTTATTGCTGTAAAATCTCATGTTAACCGGAAGTGACGTCACCGTGATTGGGTAGAGTTAGAAAATTAAACGAGCCTAACCTGTAAGGTGAAGTTTGATTGTGATATTTCCACATCCCTGGTGACTCAGTGAGGGTTAACATGCCCTCCCTCACACTTTTTCTACTTCCCACCTCGTGTTCTTTTCCTTTGTATTCATTTGTATCTTGATAACCGTGTCCACCTATCATATTATCCCTTAATGATTCACCACGGATATGGTAGAATCACAATCAAACTTTACCTTACAGCTAAGGCTCGTTTAATTTTCTAATTCTGTTTTATTATTTCCAAGCTGTTACAGGAAACCGAAGGAAAAATGAGGGAGTAAGAGAGACTGCTTACCATCACTGAGGTGAAGAGTTAACGCTATAACTTCCTTGAATTGACTTATGTCATTTTCCCAGCCTGAAGACTGTGTCCTAGTTCGGTGTGCTTTGACCAAAAAATGCAAAGCCTAAAAATTCAAAACATTTAATCACCGAAATATGCAAAAAATAATGCGTGCATGAGACATCAAACATTTCGATCATCTCAAAACGAGAGTTAGCGAAGCAGAGCAAACCTTTTCTCTGTCTTCTTGAGATTTTTCTTTCCAACAAAGATCCGAGTAAAGTTTCCACACCTCAGAATTGTTGGTCACCTAAAAACATGAAAGACGAGTTAACATGGTCAATTGCCACTAACCTAAATCAACTGTTCACGTTACATCTCCAAAGGTTTCGCTGTTCAGTCTTTCTAATTCCTCTCAAATGATCTTCAAAAAGGAAGCGAACGGAACCTTGTCGTCTTTGGCAGTTGTGCCAAAGCGGAGAATAGGCCATTTCCGAGTTCAATTCTGCCTCCTCTTCAAAGCGAGTCTACGTGCGAAGTTTTTGTGATGGTAATTAGTTCTACTTTACATATGAATAAAAAATAATTTTCATAACAAAAACTTCGCACTTAGACTCGCTTTGAAGATGAGGAAGGCCAGAACTCGGAAATGGCCTATTATGATGTTCCACGGCTTTGTGCGCTCCCTGATTTTGGTACTTTTATGCCTTGAAACCGTCTCTTTTGGAATCGTCTTAGATACAGATGGATATGTTTTTATATCTGGTAAAAGACAGACTGCTTTCCTTGGGAAAAAATTAAAGTATGACAGTAGAATTCATGATTTTTTGTCAGATAATTCTGGCTTTCGAGGCCAATGATTCAATGCATCTTCGTCAACCATGGAAACAATGGGGATTACAATCAACAACACTTCTGGTCCTTTTGTCTTCTTTGCGGTAAATTGTTTGAATCTGAATACTAAATTACCTTATTTAAGACCATCAACAATGGCATTCATAGCATTCAGGTAAAACGATACTACAAATCTCGTATTACCTACTACAACAATGAAGTGGCTTCATTGAATTTTTTGGAATTGCACATTTAACTAAGTGGCGATATACACCCGCAGCCCGGCCCTGATTCACAATTATCAATATACCAGTGCGAATTACTCAACGCTCTCATGGCCAGGAAAACAGCCATTTATCATGCAACCATTCAACATCTACTCGCATTTTTTCGAAAACAATGTCCACTCGTCACTCAAGCCTGATGACAATAAATACAACACCATCGTCAAAAAGGAACATGGAAGACTTATGTCATGTCTGCCGTGTATCGCACACATTGAGGTCATCAACAAAAGCTCATACGCCTGATATTGTCGTAATCCCAATAATCTGATTACCATTCAGCGATTGCCTTTAAAGGCCAGCAATGCCTGCCATATGTCTATGTGTCTTTTAAATGCGCGCTCTATAAATAATAAGGCGCTATTAATCAAAGACCATGTAGTTGATCATCAAATTGACATCTTGGGGATTCCTGAAACTTGGACCAAGTCAGATGGGTTATCCAATCGTGTTGTGAATGAGCTGAGTCCCCGGGGATATTCATTCGTCCATGTACCATGTTGACTTTTGAATACTTGGAGGTGAAATTGCTCACTGCATCAACAGTTGTTAGAATTGCAGTTGTTTATCGCCCTTCTCCGTCAAAAGTTAATAAACTTACTTCCGCCCAGTTCTTTCATGATTTCAACGATCTGCTCGAACACTTCTCAGTTACCTCTGGTAGGCTTTTGATCATGGGTGACTTCAATTTTCATGTCAATGAACCATCTCGTGATCGTCTGGCGGCTAAATTTCTTGATATTGTAGACTCTTATAACTTGGCCCAGCATATTACAGAGCCTACACACAAGCGTAAAGGCACGTTGAACTTGATAATTACAAGGGCAACTGAGGATATTGTATTGAACTATAATGTTGAGGACCCTGACCTATCTGATCATTATGCGGTACACTGCATGTTGTCATTGGATAAGCCCACTGCTAATGCGCGCTTGAGTGTAGATGGTAGAAACCCCTCGCGCAACGATGCATTGTACAAATCAGCCACTACCGGTGCCAGCTCAAAGGCAAACAACTTCCAAATTATATTTGGAATTGCGTCAGGGCCATTAATTAATGGCCCAACGTGCCATGTACGCTTCCCTTGGTGCAACTAGCAGGCAGTTCGGGATCTAGTGCACAGGGATTCTGTTGACATCATAAGGCGTAAGAGGGGTAAATGGGGATGTTAGACCAACAAAGTACTGATTGATGTTTTCGCAGAGGTCCTGGACAGACGAGATGGTTGTTCTGCCAATTAGTTGATGGTACCATTGGTCACGAGCGATCGAAGATCCCGACAAACTCTTCACATTTTTCCACCACTTATCTGCAATTTTTGATGGCGATTTGGACTTCGTTGCACCTGCGGTGGAACTCAGGAGAATCTTTTCCGAATTTTGAGAGCGCTTTTTGTCTACTGGATATTGAAGTCCTGATTCTGGGGGTTATCCAGGGTTTATCTGACTCCTTCGCACGGGTTGACTTCAAGGGTAGGAAGAAGTCAATCGCCGCTGATAGTTTATACTTATCCACACACGATGCAATAGAGAAGAAATGATCCCAGGAGAAGGCGGTCATCCAGCGGCCAAAGTTTCTAATGGCGCTGTCTCATTGAAATTGACCTGCGCAGTCGCCGAGATCTAAGACAAATCCACAGGGTCTCAGAGACAGAATCATTCAGCTTGAGGACGGGAAGTCTAGAGAAAGGGATCCCTGCATCGGACATATGCGGCTACTCCACCACACATAATCCTTGAGTTGGACGGCGGAGTCAGGGATGTTTTCGTGAAGCCAGGACTGTTATACAGAATTCACTAAGCAAACACTCGCAAGTTCGTCGATCTTTGGAGTAAGCGAGCGGGTATTACACAAGAGCACAGATGGAATACTAGCATCACCATACGAGCGATTGTTATTGCCCTGAAAAGTGGAGTACCCAGGGGAGGCTGTGCATGTTGTCATAGATACGGTATGTAGATCGCTGCAAGTGATTTCTGTAGCAATAGAGAATAAATTATTATTCGATCGCTTTTTCCCTGCTCTTTTTCCTCTGTATCGAAAAATCCCTTGCTGTTTGAGCTGGCTGAAAAAACACTTATCATCCCAAGGAAATGGGGGCTGATGCGAGTAGTTCATGTCTTGAGTATTGAATATGGCAAATAGGGTTACCGCGGTTATGAAAATTGCTTGTCAAACATGGCTGGTTTGTTTCAGGAACTCCAAGACCCTCACGCGTAGGAAGCGGCGACTTTGGTTAATCACCACCAGCAATTCCAGGGCCAGGATTAATACTGACATCCTTAAAAACCGTGATGTCGAACAGCGGATCAAAACCTGGGATAGCCAGAGGTAGAAGGCCATGTTTACACCACTTGGTGGTCGCTCGCCTCGATTTATAAATTCCTGATTCAGCAATTCGTAAGCAATAAGTTGTAACGATGGCAGTGAGATGGTCTTGCTGACCGACTATAGAGGCGGCAGTATACGCCAGAACGTAATAGCACTAAAAGTAGAGACAGCTAACATAAGCGTAGCCGCCATGGTTGGGTGTCGATTACCTCTTGTTTCTGCAAAGTCAAAAACTCATTCTCATAGCCAAGGTTATTTACACCAGGTAATTCCATCGTTTTGGGAATAGCAGCTGCATTATTATTCATCAGCGTCTTGCCGATTTTGGGGCTCACTTGTTGAAATTCAAGCACGCTTTCAACAGACCTGTTTATTTTCGTGATTTATGCACGCGCTGCGGCCCTATTGGCACCACTGACTTACACTCTTACAACCCAGTGACATAGTGTGTAGCGCACTTACAGTGTACTATCACAACAAAAACAAACGTACCTGAGAAGTAAGCCTTCCCATTAGTTTAAGAAGGTTCGGCCTGAGATCCGACGCTTAAAACAAAGGAAAAAGTAAATGAATGAACTATAAATTCACAACTACCTTACCCCTTCCCCCCGCAGTCCACTACATCCCTAATTGATGGTTTGCATCTGACGTCACGGCGGCAATGTTGGAGGTAAGAAGAATAACCTGTCTCTCTGCTGGGAGCTAAACTTGATTATCATGCAAATTCTGCGAAAAGAAATTGTATTGTATTGCCATCCAACATGGCCGCCGTGTCACGTGGGTGCAAACCAAGAATATGCCTTCCTTCAAAATTCCTTACTCCACTAGGGAGTGTAAGTGGACAACAAGTTAGATAGGCAAGACTTGCTTTCAGTGAAGAATGGAAATACCGCCAAGCCTTTATAATAGTACCAAACATTTACAAATTTCACTGTTGGCAAAAATAAACGCTGCAAACTAATTACACGAGAACATAAGTCAAACAAGCTATTAAATTTATTTCAACAAGTAGACATTGAGGAAATTCTAGGAATTATTTAAGTCGTGTACGTACTTGATAAAACTACTGGTGAATGCAAGAGCTAGGAAACTGACACTAATTAGAGTATTCTTAGAGTACAAACTATATTTTACAAATGCAACTTACGATGTTTCAAGGTGTAACGCGCCCGAAAAAAAGACTATAGGCTATTCACTTGGTTAACCTTAACCTTAGCCCTAACCCTGACCCAACATTCGAACCTACGACCATGAAGGGGCTGCAATATTCTAAATAACGTGATAGATACGCCTGGCAAAGTCCACCGCCAGATGACCTGCCACCATACCTGATTTTTTATTACAGTCTAAAAGTCCCTGATTCACAGCTTTTACTAGAATTCCTATGATCTGAAAAAATAACAGACATTTATTTCATATCAACGGCTGTAAATATTACTGGGAAATCTAGTTCGTTATATCGAGGGTCTTTCTCAGGTTTTCCATCGCTAAGCCGAGGACATGGTTTTTATGGTGGTTTCACTGAAAAGTGCCGCTATGGGTAATTGGGTGTGGGTCTTGGGTCAGTTCAATTTAGATCTCGGTACCACTTATTGCCAGGATCGATGGGAAGCCCTTTCCGCTGCTGCTGTCCAAATGATTTTTGTTATTCGCTCTTAAACAACTGTGGCCATAATTTTAACCTCAACATCACAGTACTTGTCACGCAAGTCCATCAAGCGATGATATGCAGTAATAGCGTCACTGAAAGAACCAACATCAACAGAGACCTGTAATGAGAATAAACCAAGATATAACAGCATAAGATAAGTTCCTTCAAGAATGAAAAAAAAAAGATCAGTAACTTTCGTAGGTAAATAACATGTCATTCCTTGCATGTTAAAATTTGAAACAAACTCTTCATCAAAATCAAATCTGATAGCCTTGAGAGCACGACACCGACTTAAAGAGTCAACTGCGAACAAAACAGCGACCCCGAGCGTTTGACTCGTTAGAACGATCAAAGTGCCACTGTCGTTACTGAGAGGCTACTTTTGTACTTTTGCCGCGAGACGTTACTTTTGTAGCCGCAAGAGGACTGGGGCCCGCCCCTATCCACTCGGGGCTACGAAAGAGCCTGTTCGCAGGCTAGATAATGGTGTAACAGCGCAGGGAGATCTCATATGCGACTAGATACCCAAAATAATGCATGTATGAGAGGTGATCCACTTTGCTGAAACTTAACCCTGGGGATAGAAGTTAGTGTTAGTTTTGTAAGTACTGTGACTGTGAAGCGAGTTGTTGATACCCTTATTTCGGGTAACGTTATCAGTGGCGTCGCCAGTTTTAATATTGTAAGTAGTGTGTACTGTAAATAATGTTGCAAATTAAAAAAAAATTTTCTATTTCTCCAACAGGAATAAGATTACTCTTTCACAATTCCTTTATAAAGAGCTGTGCCATGTGTTCAAAGTTCCCAGCACAGGTGACAGGGTCTTTTTGAATAAGGTCTGATTTTTGCTGCCAGGTCATATTGTTAGTCTCATCATCAGTTAGCTCTTTTTTTCTCCACAAGTCTAACAAGGATTTTCAAAAGATGCGACCACCTCGTTTCTGCTGTAGAAAATGAGCAGAACCATGTGGGATTACCTTTTTGCATTTTTCAATATAAGGTGGTGATCCTCTCTAGTTTTTTAATACTCTAAACCGTTCATCAAGATGTAGTAATTTATTTACACAATCATCTGATTTTAGGTCACCTGCGTATTTCTTCCCTTTGGATTTACATTTTCGAAGAGACAAAGATGCGCTATTTTGAATTTGTTTGATTTGATTTTCAACTTATAAAAGATCTTTGGTACTGATTGTGCAATTCTCCTATCTCGACTTCTTAATTCCTACTTACACATTGTGCTGAAACAAACTCCTTGGTATTTTTCTCTCCTTGTTATCAGGTCTGGTTTTACCACAGAAATTGTTGGGAATGCCAACAACTCAGAGTCTTTGTTCATAAATATACCTAATGGTCTATTACCCTCTCCTGGTGCAAAGCTAGATACCATCTGCAAATTTCAGTGATACCTGGTTGTTGCAGTAAAGTATATGTGACACCAAACGGTCCTTCTTTTACTTCGCACCACTCATCATCACTGTTGTCTGTGTTATTATTGTCATTAGAGTTTGTTGCAATCTCATCAATACGTCTATCGACAGTTACTTGAACATTTTGGATGTTTTCAGCAAACGTTTGAATGTAATCAGGAACACTACTACTTGTGGTAGGAACATTTAAAAATTCTTCCCATTCATGCATTAATGTTACTAATGCCTACAGCAGTTGGATCTGAAAGAGCAGTGAACACATTTTCTTGCCAATTTTTCTCTACTTGTATTTGCTCGTTTTAGAACAATTCACTAGTCTACACAAGGTAGTTTGCTCCTTCTAACACTTTGGCTGGTCGGACATTTTCATACCTATAATGATGCTTGTAACTTAAGCGTCGTTTCAGTTTAATTGGTGTGGTTTATGATTCATTAATGGTCCTTGGTGAAGTAGTTACTTTTGAACTCACATCAGCTGGCACATTAACAACGTTACCATGGATAGATAATTGACCACGCCTAGAAAGTTCACGTATTTGCATAAATGGAATGCGGGGTTAACCCTAAATCCTAAGGGTTCTTGCAAAAGAGTTTTTTTTAGGAAACTGTATCTTGTTTGCTATAGAAAAGGCTGGTAACTTCCCTTCAGTTAGGTTAGAATGGCAAGAAGAGCAGATACATTCAGTATTATCAACACTTTTTGAGCCAGTTATACACTCCTCCGACAAACGTTACAAACATTTACTACTATATTGGTTACTGTTACACTTAAGAGACAGATGATCTGTACCATAATTGATCACAGCAAGTGCATGTATATTCAATATCTCCTGATAAATAGATGGTTTTCACAGCGACGTCATTAAATTCTAACATCAAGATCGCAAGGTTTCTGAATTTTAATCTATACGAGGTTGAAAATGACCTATATAGAAATATATATTTTTTCAAGTTTCCAGTTCCGTGATGTCTTTCGTTAGGGCTACGGTTAGGGTTGCGTGACACCATGATCCAAAGATATTTGGTTGGAAAAAATGTCTATCCCTTTGAATCTCAACAGTTTGAGCCTTTAAGTACATTAGGAGATGTGTTCATAAACATCTATTTTACCTCATGAGCCAAAAGTAAGCTCATTCATCACAAAGTGGACAACAGATGTTTTTGTTGATTACCGGCCGCCATATTGGTGGACCACTTTGATCCACCAATATGGCGTCTCCATACAACTCTGCAAAGTTGCGTGAAATGCTTCCACAAATAACTCAGAAACGATGAGCTGCACAGACCTGAGAATTGAAGAGGTGGTTTAAAAAATTGTTTCCTACAACGTTCCAAGTTCTTGGCCTTTTTTATTGAGTGGTTTCGAATTAATTTTTTTGTTGTGTGACAGTGAAAACGATCTACAGCTTTTCTCCAAGAGAGTATGAAGGTAAGAGAGGTAATCCCTCATATTGGCCCTATTCCCATCGTAATCTTTCTTAATTTTTTTTTGAGATCTCCTGCGAGATCCCGTATTCCCACGAGGGTTAACTGATAGCCAATCATATGTCCCCATTTTTACCAATGTTGACAGCTGAGCGAATTCCCACGCAATGATTTGCGTCGTTCGCGAAAATGGGGACATGATTGGCTACCAGTTAACTCTCGTGGGAATACCGGATCTCGCAGGAGATCTAAAAATAACTTAAGAGGGATTACGATGGGAATATGGCCAATATGAGGGATTACCTCTCTTACCTTCATACTCTCTTGTTTTTCTTGATACACATAACTCTTATTTTGTTGGTTCAATTTTGTTGAACGCTTAGTAACAGATTGATCTTGAATACACAATGGTCATGACAAGTTTTTTTTTTATGTTTCGCGGTCCTTTGGGTAACAAGATAAAAACGACAATTAGAATCTCCTACTTTCGAAGATTTGTTACATCTGAGTTGGAAGGTTCTCTGTCGCGGGGAGCATGTTTATATTTGCTCTATCGGTTCTCTATCGATGTTCTGTTTATATTTTATATTTGCTCTATCGGAGATAGAGCAAATATAAATATAAACAGAACATCTATCTGGAGATCGGTACCGATTCCTCATCAGTTTTCCATACATAATCAATGACCGAGTCTTTCGACAATTCGTCATTCTGGTCCGCCACACACACTAGCGTCTGGAAGCATGGGTTGGTTGCTTGACTGCCTCACTGTTTTTCGTGTCAGTCATGTTGTTAAAGTTGGATTTACATGGCTTTGACTCATAACTTGATAAACTTCGTGATAGCTTCGATGTCACTCTCCAACTGGAAGTCATCTTCCGAATGGAATTTATTAATCCCTCGTGAGCTTAGGGGATCGACAGAGACTGTCTTCGCACCATGTGTCGGTCGATTCGATTTCGACATTTAAGTCTGCGCTTTGGTGAGTGATATAACCCTAACCCTAACCCTAACCATTGACACTTCTTTTGACAAACATTCCCAACACCGCTACTTTTCCTCAATGGTTGAAGTTAGGAACACCCTAATATAATCATGACATGCGTATACATTAACCAAGAAAGCAAGACGTTTGTACTCTTTCAAGAAGCTTTTGTCGCATCAGCTTTACGAACGCAGTAGGCACGGAACTCACCAATAGAAAATTCTCCCAGACGTGCCAGCTTTCATAGTTTCCTTTAAGCGATTCTTTGAGGGTAAGGTGTGCACGTGACCTAAATAAAATCGTAAATGGTTTGAATCCAGGGGCTCGTTTCTCGAAAGTCCCCATAACTTTTCGGGCCCGAAAAGCGATTTAAGGAACTGCCTTCTGCTTGTTTTCATAAGCTGGTCTTTTAATATGTTTTGAAGATAACAAAAAGCAAAATTATAGTGAGGTTTGTCGACTTAAACTCTCTCCGTTCTTAAAATAAAGAGGCAATTATGACACCCGAAAGAGGCCCAAAAAGTTTCGGGTATTTCAAGAAACGGGTCCCAGGAGTCATATCATAATAAAGGAAGGTACGATCGTCCGGGTGAGTGTAGTCCTGAGAAGGACTTTTTAAGTTGACATTGACTGACGTTTCTGAGCGGAAGTCATGTTCAGAGTCAAGTGATTTGAGTAACGTCAGTAAATACTATAAAAACTGTGGTCTTATGGTTTATTGGTGATGTTATGGGTGACTGTCAGTCAAGCCTAGATGTAATTGGCTGTCAAGACTAAACAGTGATTGGTGCATTTCTATCCGTCTATATGTCGGGTCAAAGTCTAAGATGTATTGTAGAGACAGATCGAAATCCACCAATCACTGTTTAGTCTTGATAGCCAATTACATCTAGGCTAACTGACAGTCGACCAATAACATCACAAATAAGTTGACCAACGACATCTACGACCTGAGTCTTCATACTATCTACTGACGTTACACAAATCACTTGACTCTGAACAAGCTTCCGCACAGGTCGTCGAGATGTCAGTCAATGTCATCTCAAACAGTCCTTCTCAGCACTACACTTACCCGGACGATCGTACTTACCCGGTAACTTAATTATGACCTTAACTAGTAACACAAAAAGCAATTTTAGAAACCACGATATGTGTCGTGCGTGAAATGGGGCAATGTGAGATGTCCGTAAACGAAATATGACAAGACAATGTGTATATTATCTTATTATATACTCTACAAAATATCTTGTTTCTGATTGGCCAATGGCGAATGCATAAATAGGTTATAGAGTGCAATCCAGGTTATAGAGTGCAATACGGAAGTTGCTATGGAAACACCAGGGAAGCGCCAAATTTGAACACCAAAGTGAACAAAAATGGCTGACAGTCGGTTTGCTGTGTCAAACCAAAACATCGTTGAGCAACTTAAAGAACCACCGACAACCAGTGTCCTTTGTGCGCCTTTGTCGTTGTTATTATCCGCGCACTCGATTAGGAAGGTTAGCTTCAGAAACATCCCGTGAAGAAGAACTTCTGCGAATTCGCTGTTCGATTTGTTTTTTAATCCAAACGCCTTCCTCCTTTCGTTCCATAATCTTAAGGTTGAAGTAGTGAGCCAAATAACATGGCGCTTTTCCTTCCTCGGCGGACGACCTTTCTTCACAGTTTTTCATTTCGATTTTAACACGAACACAACACCCAAATAACGCCAAAAATACAATATTTAAACATTAAGGAAAATATTAACAAAGTTAAAAGCTACTGGACATCCAAAACACGACGTGTGAGGCGATGGAATTTGACTTTTCAAGAAATACTAGTTTCTGTATTACAGAAAATGGCGCCGATAGCTTGCACGCCCGCAAAGACTTGTGGTTGTCGGTGGCCCTTTAAAGAAAATGCGAAAAACAAAAACACGTTGAAAGCTACACAGACCTGGTTCAATGTCTGGCAAACATGGGCGACTGAAAGAAAATTAAACCCAAAACTGGAAGAATACGAGCACAAACAAAGTAGCGCGTTTGAGTAATTTTGTTGTATGAACCTGCTCATGCATTTCGAGATTTATGGTCACTCGTGATGTTTCGAAAGTTCTCAAATTGCACTCGCCTACGGTTCGTGCAATAGACCATATTCGTATTCTTAGTATTGGACTGGAACTAGCATGCAATGGAGGCTAATGCCGGGAAATCTTTTCAAATGCAAATACTTTTTAATATATTCCCCCGCATGAGCCTCCATTGCAAGTAGTTCCAGTCCAATACTGAGAATACGAATATGGTCTATTTTGAGAACTTTCAAAACATCACTCGGGCCCATAAATCACGAAATGCACTCGCGTTAATACGATTTCCTATTACTAATAACCTTAAAGTACAACTGTATAGAACACAAATACACACTTTTGTCCTTTCTTTATGTAGACATGAGAAAGATTATTCCAGGCCTCCGCATTCTGTTGGGAAAAGGTTAGATAAAATTAGTACCTCTAATTATTCAATGGAACTGGAAAACAAACACGCGAGTTGCACTGTTACTACATCTCAAAGGGGGATTGTGGCTCAGTACCACCTTTGGTGGTGCTACCACTGGCCAGTTTCCCGGGCAACATGAAAAAGGCTTTGTTCAGACTTGTGGTCGTTCTTGAGAACCGGTAATGCAGGGGCATAAGTCTGAATGACGCCTCATGCTGAAAACAATTTAGCGTCTTCAGCATGTGTCCAGCACTGAAGGGCTCTACCGTGCTAGCGTGGTTTCTGAGATGTCGTCTCAACACTTAAACCTTTTCAAAAATATCGCTGTGTTAATATTAGAAGGCGAGATCTTTGTTTCTGGGGCCAGGAGTTCGGTCACCGAGGTAAAAATGATTTGTGACTGATGCTTGTGATAGAACGGACTTCTGTTTTCGTACGCGGTCTTTTTACCAGGAAACTGGACTGATATACAAAAACCTAAAACCTTTTAATTGAGAAATATGACTCGTGCTCTCGTTGCAATCGCCCTCGTTGTTGTGCCACAAGTTCACTGCACTGTTCTGATGCATCGAATTCAGAAAATTGGTTCAGATTCATTCGAAAAACAACAACAAGTACCTGGAGCACTTGGCATTTAAAGTGCTACGACGATCAAAGAATCAGTTCCTTTCTTCCTTCAGATTTTGAACGTGTGATTGTTTAACACTTGACTGGCCAAATTTTGAGCTTTGATTTTTATCCAAAGGTTGTTTACTTCGAATATAACTTTTGGATTTCACGGTCCGCCATTACTCTAAGCCTGCGAACGCAGATGTATTGCCGGTCGTCTTTTCTCTCCCCCGGAAAAAAATTTTCAGGGGATAGAAAAGACCCTGGAAATACGTCTGCGTTTTGCAGGCTACCATTACTCACGTTCTAAACTGACCAGTTGGACCTCAGAGGGTTGGATCCAGGAAAAGGGACGTCATTTTCTCACAACTTAAATTTCAGTGTGTAAGTGCATAACACGAGTTTAAAAAGTATGAAAGCCAGAAACTCCCGTGCTGCATATCAATTCATCCGCGTATACACGCACTGCATTCTTAAACTATTGAGTCCTTTGACGTCATTTTCTCTCGATCCTGCTCTCTCAAGATTTCAAAGAGAGGTAGTGGCAGTCCATTAAATAGGAAACCTTCCACTGTTAAAATAACCAGGTGAATTTTTAAAATCAATGGATCAAAACTTGGCTCACTTAGTGGTTTTGAGTTAACATAGTTTTGAAATCCAAATAAAAATACAAATTTGATTTTCTTTGTCATAGCAGCACTTTAAACTGCACGGCCTTGGTTGGTCAAAAGGTGGATAACGCGATCCACCCGTATAAATCCACTATCCAGCGGATAGGGCTAGCAAAACCGATTGAGTTGTACAGTGGACAGTGATTTATCAAGTGGAAGCGCTATCCACCCTCTCGAACAACTGGGGCCAGATTTATGCATTCTATTTTGAAAGAACGCTCCTCAATCTCATTGCCAGCTCTGCTGCTAAAGCCTAACATAAAAAGCTAAGATGATACGAGCACAAACAGTTATAGACTCCGCTAGGAAGGGTTTAAAAATGTACAATAAGAAGTGACGGCTTAAGGTAATTACTGAAGGCCACAGAGCAGACCCGACTATCAGTGAAACACAACGATGAGAAAGCCGTGGCGGCAACCTCCAAAGCGCTGTTGCAATGCATCCACAACCGAGCGATAACCAACACTCTCCCTGCATTTACAAAGTGTATAACTAGCAATAATCCAGGATAACTGAGGTGCGAATACATTCCTGTTTAGTCATCGATGAAGACAATTGAAAAGTATTTGTATATTATCGGGGAAAATTGCTTTGTAATCCTTTTCTAGTAATTGCGCTCAGTGATTGAAGTAACTAGAAGTAATTTTTGCCTGTTACCTCTGTTTGCTAATAATTTTTTATTGAAAACATTAATGGAATACGTGTATCATAATGCAAATCAGTTTTTGTGGAATATAAATATACCTTTCCTTGCTGGATAGCCAAGCAGTAAATATCAGCCTCTTTAATGCCTAACAAAAACACAGCGTTTCCTCCCGCAAATTACAAATTTACATGAAAATATAATTAAGCCTCATATACTTTCTTTAAGACCGGCGCGGAATAGAGAGTATTCATAGCAAAAGCAAAAACCAAGCCTTTTGTTCAAAACCCACCTAGCCATTTTCTCGTTATTATAAACGCCCACAGGCCCTCATGAGAGGGATGCAATGATACTTGCAAAGCTGGCCGACTAGTTTTTTGTGTTATTCGAGCTAATTTACCTGAGTTCATGGGGGTTCATGGTTTATTTTATTTCAACACTATTTACATAACCTTAACATAGAAAGAAAGGTATAGTCACAACACATGGTTAACAATATAAATTAATTACAGTACAGGTTATAAATGTGTATGAAGGGTAGTTTCTAAAGACCCTGTGGTGCTGCGTCGGTGGGGAAGTCGTATACAAAAATTTGGTTTAGCAACGGAGTTGATAATGTAAATTGCGACCACCGGACAGAGATTCTAAAAGCTGACGTTTCCCGAGCGTTGAGCTTGACGAATGGTCTAACGCTCGAAACGGCAGCTTTTTAGAATCTCTGGTAAAACGGTCAGCTTTTAGAATCTTCTGTACGGTGGTCAATTTACATTAATTATCCAACTCCGTTTGATAAACCAAATTTCTTTTGTATAAAATGTGTATGGTGGTCAAAGTAGCGGAAAGCTTTTCTAGTTTAACCACCACCTACTTTTAAGTAAACGAAGAAATGACAACTGGAGCTTTGGACTGGGATATAGTAGGAACGTTTGTAGAGCCTAGGAACAAATGTAACAGAAGAAATTACATTGTAGATAACTTAAGCATTGTTTAGAGATTATACTGAGAGAGGTTAGGGTTAGG
>NC_090886.1:398153-414497 GCF_036669925.1 Montipora capricornis | reverse complement strand
TGAGGTTTATATAGTTTTTTTCAATTTGAGGTCCTAAATCAAGCAATGACCTACTGTAAGTTCAAGATGGATACTCAACGATCTGCCATAAGGCTGATGAAGCCTGGGTGTTTTATGTCCTCTATGGACATACGCAATGTCTTCTATTCCATCCCTAATATCGCCTAGCTCCAGAAAATACCTCAAGTTTGCATGGAGGGGACTTCTGCCTTCCAGGTCTGGGCCCAAACCATGGGACTGACAAGTGGTCATTGCCTCTTTACTAGGGTACAAAAACCAGTGTTTCCACCGTACTCACCTTGTAAGGTACATAGTTTGTTTCTGTTATATTGTCTACTTTTTTTACGTGAAGGATTCTGAGGAGGCCTGCCGTGAGGCTACCTTACATGCTGCCCAGTTATTTACTCGCTTGGGTTTTGTGATTCACCCGACCGAGTCTGGTTTTTCCTTCTACGCAGTGCCCCTAGTTCTTAGGGTTTCTGTTCAGTAAACGCTACATCCATGCGTATCCTTAAAGGAGGCTGACAAGGTCGTTGTTTTGTGCCAGAAAGCCTTGTGACATTGATAGGAACTTTAGTATCTATTTTCCCTGGGGTGTAGTTTGGTCCTCTGTATTATAGACACTTGGAATGGGACGAAGAAATGGCATTCACATCTCTTAAGGATTTTCGTTGTGAATGTGCCTCCGTCTGCTGACAGCATTGGTGATGTTAGAGTGGTGGGTCACCTCCACAGCTCTGCGGGCTATTGACCGTGGTTCCCCAAATATAAGTTTACAGGAGATGCTTAATCACTCTCCGCGAGGCTGGGGATTATGTCCTTACTCGGGTTACTGTCCAACCAGCACATCAGGATCATGTCTGACAACATGACTTCTATTTCTTACATCACTGATGCCATCGGGGATGCAGGAACAAGGAATGCAATACCATGGCCTATTGAATTTGCTTATGGGCCCTTTAAGAAGCAAAGTTGGCGTTCTGCTGCGGATCAACCGAGGTGGTTTAATGTAACTTCAGATTCTCTTTCGCCCCGTTTTTAAGATGGGATAGAGTCGGTGGGAACTGAATTGTGGCTTGTTTGAAAAAAAAAAAGTGTTTTTCGGTGTTCCATAGATCGACCTATTTGCAAGTAGAATGAAATATCAAACTAGTATCTAAGCTTCCTGGAATCAAGACCCACATATGCATCATATGTGGATGCTTTCTCTGTGAATTGGTCACACTTCACTAACACTTATCTTTTTCTCTGCCGGTACGTGGGGATGCTCACCCTCTGGGCCTGAAAACTGCAACTTTTGAAATGCAAGGTGTCCGGCGACAGTTCATTAAGGGCAACATTCCGGGCGAGATTGCCAACTTACTCATGTCCTCTTGAAGCGAATGATTAGCGACAACAAAGCAGTATGACGTTCACATCCGCAAATGGTGCGCATTTGGTCTACAAGAGAGAACTGATCCACTCAGTGCCTCCGAGTGTGAACGATGTATTAAGGTTTCTCCACGCTTTCATATTACCCGACTGTCATACTCGACGATTAATACAGCTCGCTCAGAACTCTAAAGCTATTCAATGGGATATGAATTTCCTGGTTGTCACTATGCTGTGGATAACCATCCCTTTATAGTGCACTACCTGAAGAGTGTGTTCAACTGCGGTTACAACCTTACTCCTCGATATCAGGTAACATGGGATCTTAATCCTGTCCTAGAGTATGTGGAACTGTTGCATCCTTTGGGCAAGCTCTCTCTCGAAGACCTGACCTTCAAACGGCTAGCTTTAACCCTCGGGGGAGCGGTGTCAAACACCGTCATTTCTGAGAATTTATACCATGGAGAAAACTCATGATTATTATTTATCCTACATCCAGGATCATGTCAAGCCGGACAGAGCTGGGAAAATCCTCATGTCGTTTTTTGTTAGGAAGAACCCTACAATACCCTAAAGAGTCACTTACTCTACTCTTGAACACCATCTTGGAAAAACCCAGCTAACCGTGACCATGGCAATGGCCATCTTCTCCTTTCATATGTCATGCCTTATTGGAACGTTGGTACGAGTGCAATTGCGCGATGGATTAAAGCTGTTATGGGGGATATAGCGAAGTTTAAGGCTCAGCGCCAAATCAGCAACTGCATCGAGAGCGGTCAATTGAATCCCACTGATGAAATCCTGTAACACATCGGACGATCTTGCCAACTAACTTTTCCTAAGTCCCATATATAACAAACCCGTTATTGCTGGAAATAGCTTTGCTGGAGCTGTGCTAGATAAATCGATTTTGTGGGTTGGAATAATTCTGTCCACGTTTATTGCTGTAAAATCTCATGTTAACCGGAAGTGACGTCACCGTGATTGGGTAGAGTTAGAAAATTAAACGAGCCTAACCTGTAAGGTGAAGTTGATTGTGATATTTCCACATCCCTGGTGACTCAGTGAGGGTTAACATGCCCTCCCTCACACTTTTTCTACTTCCCACCTCGTGTTCTTTTCCTTTGTATTCATTTGTATCTTGATAACCGTGTCCACCTATCATATTATCCCTTAATGATTCACCACGGATATGGTAGAATCACAATCAAACTTTACCTTACAGCTAAGGCTCGTTTAATTTTCTAATTCTGTTTTATTATTTCCAAGCTGTTACAGGAAACCGAAGGAAAAATGAGGGAGTAAGAGAGACTGCTTACCATCACTGAGGTGAAGAGTTAACGCTATAACTTCCTTGAATTGACTTATGTCATTTTCCCAGCCTGAAGACTGTGTCCTAGTTCGGTGTGCTTTGACCAAAAAATGCAAAGCCTAAAAATTCAAAACATTTAATCACCGAAATATGCAAAAAATAATGCGTGCATGAGACATCAAACATTTCGATCATCTCAAAACGAGAGTTAGCGAAGCAGAGCAAACCTTTTCTCTGTCTTCTTGAGATTTTTCTTTCCAACAAAGATCCGAGTAAAGTTTCCACACCTCAGAATTGTTGGTCACCTAAAAACATGAAAGACGAGTTAACATGGTCAATTGCCACTAACCTAAATCAACTGTTCACGTTACATCTCCATAGGTTTCGCTGTTCAGTCTTTCTAATTCCTCTCAACTGATCTTCAAAAAGGAAGCGAACGGAACCTTGTCGTCTTTGGCAGTTGTGCCAAAGCGGCGAATAGGCCATTTCCGAGTTCAATTCTGCCTCCTCTTCAAAGCGAGTCTACGTGCGAAGTTTTTGTGATGGTAATTAGTTCTACTTTACATATGAATAAAAAATAATTTTCATAACAAAAACTTCGCACTTAGACTCGCTTTGAAGATGAGGAAGGCCAGAACTCGGAAATGGCCTATTATGATGTTCCACGGCTTTGTGCGCTCCCTGATTTTGGTACTTTTATGCCTTGAAACCGTCTCTTTTGGAATCGTCTTAGATACAGATGGATATGTTTTTATATCTGGTAAAAGACAGACTGCTTTCCTTGGGAAAAAATTAAAGTATGACAGTAGAATTCATGATTTTTTGTCAGATAATTCTGGCTTTCGAGGCCAATGATTCAATGCATCTTCGTCAACCATGGAAACAATGGGGATTACAATCAACAACACTTCTGGTCCTTTTGTCTTCTTTGCGGTAAATTGTTTGAATCTGAATACTAAATTACCTTATTTAAGACCATCAACAATGGCATTCATAGCATTCAGGTAAAACGATACTACAAATCTCGTATTACCTACTACAACAATGAAGTGGCTTCATTGAATTTTTTGGAATTGCACATTTAACTAAGTGGCGATATACACCCGCAGCCCGGCCCTGATTCACAATTATCAATATACCAGTGCGAATTACTCAACGCTCTCATGGCCAGGAAAACAGCCATTTATCATGCAACCATTCAACATCTACTCGCATTTTTTCGAAAACAATGTCCACTCGTCACTCAAGCCTGATGACAATAAATACAACACCATCGTCAAAAAGGAACATGGAAGACTTATGTCATGTCTGCCGTGTATCGCACACATTGAGGTCATCAACAAAAGCTCATACGCCTGATATTGTCGTAATCCCAATAATCTGATTACCATTCAGCGATTGCCTTTAAAGGCCAGCAATGCCTGCCATATGTCTATGTGTCTTTTAAATGCGCGCTCTATAAATAATAAGGCGCTATTAATCAAAGACCATGTAGTTGATCATCAAATTGACATCTTGGGGATTCCTGAAACTTGGACCAAGTCAGATGGGTTATCCAATCGTGTTGTGAATGAGCTGAGTCCCCGGGGGATATTCATTCGTCCATGTACCATGTTGACTTTTGAATACTTGGAGGTGAAATTGCTCACTGCATCAACAGTTGTTAGAATTGCAGTTGTTTATCGCCCTTCTCCGTCAAAAGTTAATAAACTTACTTCCGCCCAGTTCTTTCATGATTTCAACGATCTGCTCGAACACTTCTCAGTTACCTCTGGTAGGCTTTTGATCATGGGTGACTTCAATTTTCATGTCAATGAACCATCTCGTGATCGTCTGGCGGCTAAATTTCTTGATATTGTAGACTCTTATAACTTGGCCCAGCATATTACAGAGCCTACACACAAGCGTAAAGGCACGTTGAACTTGATAATTACAAGGGCAACTGAGGATATTGTATTGAACTATAATGTTGAGGACCCTGACCTATCTGATCATTATGCGGTACACTGCATGTTGTCATTGGATAAGCCCACTGCTAATGCGCGCTTGAGTGTAGATGGTAGAAACCCCTCGCGCAACGATGCATTGTACAAATCAGCCACTACCGGTGCCAGCTCAAAGGCAAACAACTTCCAAATTATATTTGGAATTGCGTCAGGGCCATTAATTAATGGCCCAACGTGCCATGTACGCTTCCCTTGGTGCAACTAGCAGGCAGTTCGGGATCTAGTGCACAGGGATTCTGTTGACATCATAAGGCGTAAGAGGGGTAAATGGGGATGTTAGACCAACAAAGTACTGATTGATGTTTTCGCAGAGGTCCTGGACAGACGAGATGGTTGTTCTGCCAATTAGTTGATGGTACCATTGGTCACGAGCGATCGAAGATCCCGACAAACTCTTCACATTTTTCCACCACTTATCTGCAATTTTTGATGGCGATTTGGACTTCGTTGCACCTGCGGTGGAACTCAGGAGAATCTTTTCCGAATTTTGAGAGCGCTTTTTGTCTACTGGATATTGAAGTCCTGATTCTGGGGGTTATCCAGGGTTTATCTGACTCCTTCGCACGGGTTGACTTCAAGGGTAGGAAGAAGTCAATCGCCGCTGATAGTTTATACTTATCCACACACGATGCAATAGAGAAGAAATGATCCCAGGAGAAGGCGGTCATCCAGCGGCCAAAGTTTCTAATGGCGCTGTCTCATTGAAATTGACCTGCGCAGTCGCCGAGATCTAAGACAAATCCACAGGGTCTCAGAGACAGAATCATTCAGCTTGAGGACGGGAAGTCTAGAGAAAGGGATCCCTGCATCGGACATATGCGGCTACTCCACCACACATAATCCTTGAGTTGGACGGCGGAGTCAGGGATGTTTTCGTGAAGCCAGGACTGTTATACAGAATTCACTAAGCAAACACTCGCAAGTTCGTCGATCTTTGGAGTAAGCGAGCGGGTATTACACAAGAGCACAGATGGAATACTAGCATCACCATACGAGCGATTGTTATTGCCCTGAAAAGTGGAGTACCCAGGGGAGGCTGTGCATGTTGTCATAGATACGGTATGTAGATCGCTGCAAGTGATTTCTGTAGCAATAGAGAATAAATTATTATTCGATCGCTTTTTCCCTGCTCTTTTTCCTCTGTATCGAAAAATCCCTTGCTGTTTGAGCTGGCTGAAAAAACACTTATCATCCCAAGGAAATGGGGGCTGATGCGAGTAGTTCATGTCTTGAGTATTGAATATGGCAAATAGGGTTACCGCGGTTATGAAAATTGCTTGTCAAACATGGCTGGTTTGTTTCAGGAACTCCAAGACCCTCACGCGTAGGAAGCGGCGACTTTGGTTAATCACCACCAGCAATTCCAGGGCCAGGATTAATACTGACATCCTTAAAAACCGTGATGTCGAACAGCGGATCAAAACCTGGGATAGCCAGAGGTAGAAGGCCATGTTTACACCACTTGGTGGTCGCTCGCCTCGATTTATAAATTCCTGATTCAGCAATTCGTAAGCAATAAGTTGTAACGATGGCAGTGAGATGGTCTTGCTGACCGACTATAGAGGCGGCAGTATACGCCAGAACGTAATAGCACTAAAAGTAGAGACAGCTAACATAAGCGTAGCCGCCATGGTTGGGTGCCGATTACCTCTTGTTTCTGCAAAGTCAAAAACTCATTCTCATAGCCGAGGTTATTTACACCAGGTAATTCCATCGTTTTGGGAATAGCAGCTGCATTATTATTCATCAGCGTCTTGCCGATTTTGGGGCTCACTTGTTGAAATTCAAGCACGCTTTCAACAGACCTGTTTATTTTCGTGATTTATGCACGCGCTGCGGCCCTATTGGCACCACTGACTTACACTCTTACAACCCAGTGACATAGTGTGTAGCGCACTTACAGTGTACTATCACAACAAAAACAAACGTACCTGAGAAGTAAGCCTTCCCATTAGTTTAAGAAGGTTCGGCCTGAGATCCGACGCTTAAAACAAAGGAAAAAGTAAATGAATGAACTATAAATTCACAACTACCTTACCCCTTCCCCCCGCAGTCCACTACATCCCTAATTGATGGTTTGCATCTGACGTCACGGCGGCAATGTTGGAGGTAAGAAGAATAACCTGTCTCTCTGCTGGGAGCTAAACTTGATTATCATGCAAATTCTGCGAAAAGAAATTGTATTGTATTGCCATCCAACATGGCCGCCGTGTCACGTGGGTGCAAACCAAGAATATGCCTTCCTTCAAAATTCCTTACTCCACTAGGGAGTGTAAGTGGACAACAAGTTAGATAGGCAAGACTTGCTTTCAGTGAAGAATGGAAATACCGCCAAGCCTTTATAATAGTACCAAACATTTACAAATTTCACTGTTGGCAAAAATAAACGCTGCAAACTAATTACACGAGAACATAAGTCAAACAAGCTATTAAATTTATTTCAACAAGTAGACATTGAGGAAATTCTAGGAATTATTTAAGTCGTGTACGTACTTGATAAAACTACTGGTGAATGCAAGAGCTAGGAAACTGACACTAATTAGAGTATTCTTAGAGTACAAACTATATTTTACAAATGCAACTTACGATGTTTCAAGGTGTAACGCGCCCGAAAAAAAGACTATAGGCTATTCACTTGGTTAACCTTAACCTTAGCCCTAACCCTGACCCAACATTCGAACCTACGACCATGAAGGGGCTGCAATATTCTAAATAACGTGATAGATACGCCTGGCAAAGTCCACCGCCAGATGACCTGCCACCATACCTGATTTTTTATTACAGTCTAAAAGTCCCTGATTCACAGCTTTTACTAGAATTCCTATGATCTGAAAAAATAACAGACATTTATTTCATATCAACGGCTGTAAATATTACTGGGAAATCTAGTTCGTTATATCGAGGGTCTTTCTCAGGTTTTCCATCGCTAAGCCGAGGACATGGTTTTTATGGTGGTTTCACTGAAAAGTGCCGCTATGGGTAATTGGGTGTGGGTCTTGGGTCAGTTCAATTTAGATCTCGGTACCACTTATTGCCAGGATCGATGGGAAGCCCTTTCCGCTGCTGCTGTCCAAATGATTTTTGTTATTCGCTCTTAAACAACTGTGGCCATAATTTTAACCTCAACATCACAGTACTTGTCACGCAAGTCCATCAAGCGATGATATGCAGTAATAGCGTCACTGAAAGAACCAACATCAACAGAGACCTGTAATGAGAATAAACCAAGATATAACAGCATAAGATAAGTTCCTTCAAGAATGAAAAAAAAAAGATCAGTAACTTTCGTAGGTAAATAACATGTCATTCCTTGCATGTTAAAATTTGAAACAAACTCTTCATCAAAATCAAATCTGATAGCCTTGAGAGCACGACACCGACTTAAAGAGTCAACTGCGAACAAAACAGCGACCCCGAGCGTTTGACTCGTTAGAACGATCAAAGTGCCACTGTCGTTACTGAGAGGCTACTTTTGTACTTTTGCCGCGAGACGTTACTTTTGTAGCCGCAAGAGGACTGGGGCCCGCCCCTATCCACTCGGGGCTACGAAAGAGCCTGTTCGCAGGCTAGATAATGGTGTAACAGCGCAGGGAGATCTCATATGCGACTAGATACCCAAAATAATGCATGTATGAGAGGTGATCCACTTTGCTGAAACTTAACCCTGGGGATAGAAGTTAGTGTTAGTTTTGTAAGTACTGTGACTGTGAAGCGAGTTGTTGATACCCTTATTTCGGGTAACGTTATCAGTGGCGTCGCCAGTTTTAATATTGTAAGTAGTGTGTACTGTAAATAATGTTGCAAATTAAAAAAAAAATTTTCTATTTCTCCAACAGGAATAAGATTACTCTTTCACAATTCCTTTATAAAGAGCTGTGCCATGTGTTCAAAGTTCCCAGCACAGGTGACAGGGTCTTTTTGAATAAGGTCTGATTTTTGCTGCCAGGTCATATTGTTAGTCTCATCATCAGTTAGCTCTTTTTTTCTCCACAAGTCTAACAAGGATTTTCAAAAGATGCGACCACCTCGTTTCTGCTGTAGAAAATGAGCAGAACCATGTGGGATTACCTTTTTGCATTTTTCAATATAAGGTGGTGATCCTCTCTAGTTTTTTAATACTCTAAACCGTTCATCAAGATGTAGTAATTTATTTACACAATCATCTGATTTTAGGTCACCTGCGTATTTCTTCCCTTTGGATTTACATTTTCGAAGAGACAAAGATGCGCTATTTTGAATTTGTTTGATTTGATTTTCAACTTATAAAAGATCTTTGGTACTGATTGTGCAATTCTCCTATCTCGACTTCTTAATTCCTACTTACACATTGTGCTGAAACAAACTCCTTGGTATTTTTCTCTCCTTGTTATCAGGTCTGGTTTTACCACAGAAATTGTTGGGAATGCCAACAACTCAGAGTCTTTGTTCATAAATATACCTAATGGTCTATTACCCTCTCCTGGTGCAAAGCTAGATACCATCTGCAAATTTCAGTGATACCTGGTTGTTGCAGTAAAGTATATGTGACACCAAACGGTCCTTCTTTTACTTCGCACCACTCATCATCACTGTTGTCTGTGTTATTATTGTCATTAGAGTTTGTTGCAATCTCATCAATACGTCTATCGACAGTTACTTGAACATTTTGGATGTTTTCAGCAAACGTTTGAATGTAATCAGGAACACTACTACTTGTGGTAGGAACATTTAAAAATTCTTCCCATTCATGCATTAATGTTACTAATGCCTACAGCAGTTGGATCTGAAAGAGCAGTGAACACATTTTCTTGCCAATTTTTCTCTACTTGTATTTGCTCGTTTTAGAACAATTCACTAGTCTACACAAGGTAGTTTGCTCCTTCTAACACTTTGGCTGGTCGGACATTTTCATACCTATAATGATGCTTGTAACTTAAGCGTCGTTTCAGTTTAATTGGTGTGGTTTATGATTCATTAATGGTCCTTGGTGAAGTAGTTACTTTTGAACTCACATCAGCTGGCACATTAACAACGTTACCATGGATAGATAATTGACCACGCCTAGAAAGTTCACGTATTTGCATAAATGGAATGCGGGGTTAACCCTAAATCCTAAGGGTTCTTGCAAAAGAGTTTTTTTTAGGAAACTGTATCTTGTTTGCTATAGAAAAGGCTGGTAACTTCCCTTCAGTTAGGTTAGAATGGCAAGAAGAGCAGATACATTCAGTATTATCAACACTTTTTGAGCCAGTTATACACTCCTCCGACAAACGTTACAAACATTTACTACTATATTGGTTACTGTTACACTTAAGAGACAGATGATCTGTACCATAATTGATCACAGCAAGTGCATGTATATTCAATATCTCCTGATAAATAGATGGTTTTCACAGCGACGTCATTAAATTCTAACATCAAGATCGCAAGGTTTCTGAATTTTAATCTATACGAGGTTGAAAATGACCTATATAGAAATATATATTTTTTCAAGTTTCCAGTTCCGTGATGTCTTTCGTTAGGGCTACGGTTAGGGTTGCGTGACACCATGATCCAAAGATATTTGGTTGGAAAAAATGTCTATCCCTTTGAATCTCAACAGTTTGAGCCTTTTAAGTACATTAGGAGATGTGTTCATAAACATCTATTTTACCTCATGAGCCAAAAGTAAGCTCATTCATCGCAAAGTGGACAACAGATGTTTTTGTTGATTACCGGCCGCCATATTGGTGGACCACTTTGATCCACCAATATGGCGTCTCCATACAACTCTGCAAAGTTGCGTGAAATGCTTCCACAAATAACTCAGAAACGATGAGCTGCACAGACCTGAGAATTGAAGAGGTGGTTTAAAAAATTGTTTCCTACAACGTTCCAAGTTCTTGGCCTTTTTTATTGAGTGGTTTCGAATTAATTTTTTTGTTGTGTGACAGTGAAAACGATCTACAGCTTTTCTCCAAGAGAGTATGAAGGTAAGAGAGGTAATCCCTCATATTGGCCCTATTCCCATCGTAATCTTTCTTAATTTTTTTTTGAGATCTCCTGCGAGATCCCGTATTCCCACGAGGGTTAACTGATAGCCAATCATATGTCCCCATTTTTACCAATGTTGACAGCTGAGCGAATTCCCACGCAATGATTTGCGTCGTTCGCGAAAATGGGGACATGATTGGCTACCAGTTAACTCTCGTGGGAATACCGGATCTCGCAGGAGATCTAAAAATAACTTAAGAGGGATTACGATGGGAATATGGCCAATATGAGGGATTACCTCTCTTACCTTCATACTCTCTTGTTTTTTCTTGATACACATAACTCTTATTTTGTTGGTTCAATTTTGTTGAACGCTTAGTAACAGATTGATCTTGAATACACAATGGTCATGACAAGTTTTTTTTTTATGTTTCGCGGTCCTTTGGGTAACAAGATAAAAACGACAATTAGAATCTCCTACTTTCGAAGATTTGTTACATCTGAGTTGGAAGGTTCTCTGTCGCGGGGAGCATGTTTATATTTGCTCTATCGGTTCTCTATCGATGTTCTGTTTATATTTTATATTTGCTCTATCGGAGATAGAGCAAATATAAAATATAAACAGAACATCTATCTGGAGATCGGTACCGATTCCTCATCAGTTTTCCATACATAATCAATGACCGAGTCTTTCGACAATTCGTCATTCTGGTCCGCCACACACACTAGCGTCTGGAAGCATGGGTTGGTTGCTTGACTGCCTCACTGTTTTTCGTGTCAGTCATGTTGTTAAAGTTGGATTTACATGGCTTTGACTCATAACTTGATAAACTTCGTGATAGCTTCGATGTCACTCTCCAACTGGAAGTCATCTTCCGAATGGAATTTATTAATCCCTCGTGAGCTTAGGGGATCGACAGAGACTGTCTTCGCACCATGTGTCGGTCGATTCGATTTCGACATTTAAGTCTGCGCTTTGGTGAGTGATATAACCCTAACCCTAACCCTAACCATTGACACTTCTTTTGACAAACATTCCCAACACCGCTACTTTTCCTCAATGGTTGAAGTTAGGAACACCCTAATATAATCATGACATGCGTATACATTAACCAAGAAAGCAAGACGTTTGTACTCTTTCAAGAAGCTTTTGTCGCATCAGCTTTACGAACGCAGTAGGCACGGAACTCACCAATAGAAAATTCTCCCAGACGTGCCAGCTTTCATAGTTTCCTTTAAGCGATTCTTTGAGGGTAAGGTGTGCACGTGACCTAAATAAAATCGTAAATGGTTTGAATCCAGGGGCTCGTTTCTCGAAAGTCCCCATAACTTTTCGGGCCCGAAAAGCGATTTAAGGAACTGCCTTCTGCTTGTTTTCATAAGCTGGTCTTTTAATATGTTTTGAAGATAACAAAAAGCAAAATTATAGTGAGGTTTGTCGACTTAAACTCTCTCCGTTCTTAAAATAAAGAGGCAATTATGACACCCGAAAGAGGCCCAAAAAGTTTCGGGTATTTCAAGAAACGGGTCCCAGGAGTCATATCATAATAAAGGAAGGTACGATCGTCCGGGTGAGTGTAGTCCTGAGAAGGACTTTTTAAGTTGACATTGACTGACGTTTCTGAGCGGAAGTCATGTTCAGAGTCAAGTGATTTGAGTAACGTCAGTAAATACTATAAAAACTGTGGTCTTATGGTTATTGGTGATGTTATTGGGTGACTGTCAGTCAAGCCTAGATGTAATTGGCTGTCAAGACTAAACAGTGATTGGTGCATTTCTATCCGTCTATATGTCGGGTCAAAGTCTAAGATGTATTGTAGAGACAGATCGAAATCCACCAATCACTGTTTAGTCTTGATAGCCAATTACATCTAGGCTTAACTGACAGTCGACCAATAACATCACAAATAAGTTGACCAACGACATCTACGACCTGAGTCTTCATACTATCTACTGACGTTACACAAATCACTTGACTCTGAACAAGCTTCCGCACAGGTCGTCGAGATGTCAGTCAATGTCATCTCAAACAGTCCTTCTCAGCACTACACTTACCCGGACGATCGTACTTACCCGGTAACTTAATTATGACCTTAACTAGTAACACAAAAAGCAATTTTAGAAACCACGATATGTGTCGTGCGTGAAATGGGGCAATGTGAGATGTCCGTAAACGAAATATGACAAGACAATGTGTATATTATCTTATTATATACTCTACAAAATATCTTGTTTCTGATTGGCCAATGGCGAATGCATAAATAGGTTATAGAGTGCAATCCAGGTTATAGAGTGCAATACGGAAGTTGCTATGGAAACACCAGGGAAGCGCCAAATTTGAACACCAAAGTGACAAAAAAATGGCTGACAGTCGGTTTGCTTTGTCAAATCAAAACATTGTTGAGCCACTTAAAGAACCACCGACAACCAGTGTCCTTTGCGCGCCTTTGTTGTTGTTATTATCCGGGCAATCGAATTGGCCGGTTCGCTTCAGAAACATCCCGTGAAGAAGAACTTCTGCGAATTCGCTGTTCGATTTGTTTTTTAATCCAAACGCCTTCCTCCTTTCGTTCCATAATCTTAAGGTTGAAGTAGTGAGCCAAATAACATGGCGCTTTTCCTTCCTCGGCGGACGACCTTTCTTCACAGTTTTCATTTCGATTTTAACACGAACACAACACCCAAATAACGCCAAAAATACAATATTTAAACATTAAGGAAAATATTAACAAAGTTAAAAGCTACTGGACATCCAAAACACGACGATGTGAGGCGATGGAATTTGACTTTTCAAGAAATACTAGTTTCTGTATTACAGAAAATGGCGCCGATAGCTTGCACGCCCGCAAAGACTTGTGGTTGTCGGTGGCCCTTTAAAGAAAATGCGAAAAACAAAAACACGTTGAAAGCTACACAGACCTGGTTCAATGTCTGGCAAACATGGGCGACTGAAAGAAAATTAAACCCAAAACTGGAAGAATACGAGCACGAACAAAGTAGCGCGTTTGAGTAACTTTGTTGAGAATATAATCGAGAATAAAATCGTATGAACCTGCTCGTGCATTTCGTGATTTATGGTCACTCGTGATGTTTCGAAAGTTCTCAAATTGCACTCGCCTACGGTTCGTGCAATAGACCATATTCGTATTCTTAGTATTGGACTGGAACTAGCATGCAATGGAGGCTAATGCCGGGAAATCTTTTCAAATGCAAATACTTTTTAATATATTCCCCCGCATGAGCCTCCATTGCAAGGTAGTTCCAGTCCAATACTGAGAATACGAATATGGTCTATTTTGAGAACTTTCAAAACATCACTCGTGCCCATAAATCACGAAATGCACTCGCGTTCATACGATTTCCTATACTAATAACCTTAAAGTACAACTGTATAGAACACAAATACACACTTTTGTCCTTTCTTTATGTAGACATGAGAAAGATTATTCCAGGCCTCCGCATTCTGTTGGGAAAAGGTTAGATAAAAATTAGTACCTCTAATTATTCAATGGAACTGGAAAACAAACACGCGAGTTGCACTGTTACTACATCTCAAAGGGGGATTGTGGCTCAGTACCACCTTTGGTGGTGCTACCACTGGCCAGGTTTCCCGGGCAACATGAAAAAGGCTTGTTCAGACTTGTGGTCGTTCTTGAGAACCGGTAATGCAGGGGCATAAGTCTGAATGACGCCTATGCTGAAAACAATTTAGCGTCTTCAGCATGTGTCCAGCACTGAAGGGCTCTACCGTGCTAGCGTGGTTTCTGAGATGTCGTCTCAACACTTAAACCTTTTCAAAAATATCGCTGTGTTAATATTAGAAGGCGAGATCTTTGTTTCTGGGGCCAGGAGTTCGGTCACCGAGGTAAAAATGATTTGTGACTGATGCTTGTGATAGAACGGACTTCTGTTTTCGTACGCGGTCTTTTTACCAGGAAACTGGACTGATATACAAAAACCTAAAACCTTTTAATTGAGAAATATGACTCGTGCTCTCGTTGCAATCGCCCTCGTTGTTGTGCCACAAGTTCACTGCACTGTTCTGATGCATCGAATTCAGAAAATTGGTTCAGATTCATTCGAAAAACAACAACAAGTACCTGGAGCACTTGGCATTTAAAGTGCTACGACGATCAAAGAATCAGTTCCTTTCTTCCTTCAGATTTTGAACGTGTGATTGTTTAACACTTGACTGGCCAAATTTTGAGCTTTGATTTTTATCCAAAGGTTGTTTACTTCGAATATAACTTTTGGATTTCACGGTCCGCCATTACTCTAGCCTGCGAACGCAGATGTATTTCCGGTCGTCTTTTCTCTCCCCCGGAAAAAAAATTTTCAGGGGATAGAAAAGACCCCTGGAAATACGTCTGCGTTTGCAGGCTACCATTACTCACGTTCTAAACTGACCAGTTGGACCTCAGAGGGTTGGATCCAGGGAAAAGGTACGTCATTTTCTCACAACTTAAATTTCAGTGTGCAAGTGCATAACACGAGTTTAAAAGTATGAAAGCCAGAAACTCCCGTGCTGCATATCAATTCAGCCGCGTATACACGCACTGCATTCTTAAACTATTGAGTCTTTGACGTCATTTTCTCCTCGATCCTGCTCTCTCAAGATTTCAAAGAGAGTAGTGGCAGTCCATTAAATAGGAAACTTCCACTTAAAATAAACAGGTGAATTTTTAAAATCAAGGATCAAAACTTGGCTCACTTAGTGTTTAGTTAACATAGTTTTGAAATCCAAATAAAAATACAAATTGATTTTTTGGTCATAGCAGCACTTTAAACTGCAGGCCTTGGTTGTTCAAAAGGTGGATAACGCTATCCACCGGATAAATCACTATCCAGCGGATAGGGCTAGCAAAACCGATTGAGTTGTACAGTGGACAGTGATTTATCAAGTGGAGAGCGCTATCCACCCTCCGAACAACTGGGGCCAGATTAGTCATTCTATTTTGAAATAACGCTCTCAATCTCATTGCCAGCTCTGCTGCTAAAGCCTAACATAAAAGCTAAGTGATACGAGCACAAACAGTTATAGACTCCGCTAATGAAGGGTTAAAAATGTACAATAAGAAGTGACGCTTAAGGTAATTACTGAAGGTCACAGAGCATACCCGACTATCAAGTGAAACACAACGATGAAAAGCCGTGGCGGCAACCTCCAAAGCATCTGTTGCCAATGCAGCACAACCGAGCGAGAACCAAACACCTCCCTGCATTTACAAAGTGTATAACTAGCAATAATCCAGGATAACTGAGGTGCGATACATTCCTGTTTAGTCATCGATGAGACAATTGAAAAGTATTTGTATATTATGGGGAAAATTGCTTTGTATCCTTTTCTAGTAATTGCTCAGTGATGAAGTACTAGAAGTATTTTGACTGTTACCTTGTTGCTAATAATTTTATTGAAAACAATTATGGAATACGTGTATCATAATGCAAATCAGTTTTGTGGAATATAAATATACTTTCTTGCTGGATAGCCAAGCAGTAAATATCAGCCTCTTTAATGCTAACAAAACACAGCTTCCCGCAAATACAAAATTTACATAAAATATAATTAAGCCTCATATACGTTCTTTAAGACGGCGGGAATAGAGAGTATTCATAGCAAAGAAAAACCAGCCTTTGTTCAACCCACTAGCCATTTTCTCGTTATTATAAACGCCACAGGCCCTCATGAGAGGGATGCAATGA
>NC_090886.1:388153-393153 GCF_036669925.1 Montipora capricornis | reverse complement strand
CCACTGTATTCAGCTGGTGACCTTTGATGTTGATACTGGGTGGGTGGTGGGTGTCATTAGGGGCTTTCTGACAAATGACTTCTGTTTCTTGAGGCTAATGGTTAGTCCAAAGGGTGTTGCTGCGTTGGCGAAGCATGTGACCATTCTCTGGAGGGCTTCCTCTGTGTGCGCCAGAAGGGCAAAATCGTCAGCAAACAGCAAGTCAGTGATCAGTTGTTCTGACGTCTTGGTGCAGGACAACAGTCGTTGCAGGTTGAATAAACTACCATCGGTACAGAACCAAATGTAAATGCCATGCTGTAGATCGTCCTTTGCTTCACGAAGCATCATAGCAAAGAATATGGCAAGAGTGTTGGCCCTAGTACGCAGACCTGCTTTACACCACTCTCAGTAGGAAACGAGTTTGCGAGCTCCCTGTTGTGCTTCACCTGTCCCTGATGACCTGTATGGAGTTGATGAAGGATTGTGAGGAAATTGAAGGGGGGGGGGGGGGCATCCGATTCTACTCAGGATATGCCAAAGTCCATCTCTGCTCACAGTGTCAAAAGCCTTAATCAGTTCTATGAAGGCTGCATAAAGACCCATGTTTTGCTCCCTGCACTTCTCTCGAATTTGGCGAAGTACGAAGATCATATCTGCAGTTCCCCGGTTGATGGGGCCTTCTGCAATAGCTGCTATCAGTCTGTTGAGTAGAACATGTGCAAGAATCTTGCCAGCGATGGAAACAAGATTAATACCCCTGCAGTTGGAGAAGTCTACTTTCTCACCCTTATTCTTATATAGGGACACAATTATGGCATTTCGAAGATCATCTCGCAACTCTCCCCTCTCAGCTTGTGTTTGGTGGAAGGGTCCGAAAACCTTTCTGAGAGCTTCATAGAGCTGGTGTCTCCCACCAGTTATTCTGAATGTCATGCAGCTTTCTTTGAAGAGTGATGCATGCCTGTCTTTATGTTGACTTGGCTGGCTGACTGACTGTCTGGATTGGATAGAAGCCTTTGATAGGCGATGCACTTTTCATCTACCGGTAATGACTTTCGGATCTCATCGTCATTTTCGTCAAACCAGTCTTTGTTCTTTCGGGTTGAGAAGCCTCCCACTTCTGCTGGTGATGATGGTGATGATTATTACTACGTGCATTATTATTATTGTTCTTATTATGATGATGATCATCATCATCATTGGAAAATACATATATATTGTAGCACTGCTAAACTGCTTTATGAAAACAACAGTATTCAGAAATAGAAATGCCAGAGTACGGGTAGTAGCGGGAACAAACAAACTCAGCACTGCACAAACCCTGCTTTGGATAAAATGAGACAGTCAAAGTAAGCTAACCTTTGAATACCATCCAAGGCTCTGGTAACAATAAACAACATCTTCCCAAGCATGAATCTGCTGGAATATATCTAAAGCACCTTTGACAGCACCCATCTGGAACAACAACTTTGCCAAATCTCTCTAAAACGAACAGAGGCATACAAAGATGAGAAACAGCACAAACTTTCTCCTATTACAATAATAAGAGAAACTTCATTCTATTGTGTAATACTAGTTAGTGTCAGTGTATAAACAAAGTACCGTGACTGTTAATTGTACAAAAAATGGAAATTGTCAACAAAATCACCAGTAAACCACAGCAGAGAAAAATCCACACAGAAAGGGAATTGTGAAAAGCTGCTAATATACCACAACCACCAAAGTACAAGCTACACTTCCAGATGAGCCACAACTAGTGTTTTGTACGGAAAACATTCATTCTGAACAGAGAACACTTTAAAGTATTCTGTGATAAGCAAAACTGATCAGTGTTTGACAACTGTCTTTCTGAAGATGTTTTTGGCTGGAGCCCTCCACATGTAACTCACTTAAAAATATCCTAACCTGTAAGACACACACTCAAATCCGACCTTCTTTTTTTTTTTACAAAATTGTGACACTTTTACACTAGTGATTCTGGTATAACCCTGCTTGCCTTTAGGGTAATTTGCATCATAAATGCAGAATTGTGCCTTAAAGAGCATCAATACATCACATACAAATACCTTAATCTCCCACTTTGGGGGAAGGGGTACGCAGTAAAACAGCAGTTGTCTATCAGTTACCTGAAAATTGAAGATGCAACAAAAGTATTTGGTTGGTTACATATGCAAATAACAAATGCGAAAACTGGACCACAATGAAGTCATGTTATGTCACATCATGTCATATCACATACCATCATCTAACAATTTAAATTTGCATTTAAGTGTGTATACAAGCAGTTAGATGATTTATTGATGAAGATCCTACCTCTGGAACATGATTTTCAATTGATTCAAGTAAGGCCTGCACAACAAAGAAAAAAAGTACAGTAAGTATTGGTAAAGGATTACTTTGAAAGGTATTCACAAACATTGCATACCTGTAATTGCATCATGGACCTTTCCATCTTTCGACGCAACTCTTTTTCCAGCCTGCTTCTCATCAGTAGTGCCACCATATTGACACACCAAGCCTTTGGATGGTTTGTAATCACCTAAGTCACATTAAAGCAAGAGAACTGATTGTCCTTTACCTGTAATGACACCTTTTATAAGATGATAGGTTTCTATACCTCCAAGTATGCTAACATCTCTTCAGTATTCAGTCGGTGTTGAGCCTGACTCTTCTGACATTCAACACTTAAAAGAGAGGACAAAACTTTTAAATAACAAGGAGGCATACCGATTTCATTATACCCTATATCAGCTTTCCTACGTTTCCATGAGAAGGATGGCATCCAAAGTTCAAAGCTCCATCCCAGAGTTAAATTTTTAGCCAAATACAGTAATTGACACTGAATCTTCCAGTACAATCTACATATACAAGGAACATCAATCTGTCTTTTTAAAAAGCCTTTCCTCCAATGTTGAAATGAAAAAAAAATTACAACTCACGTCAACCCCAAAATGACAGCTTGATCACATGGAGAGATAGCAGTAGCTGATTTGTCAATCTGTTGCTGAAGACTTTCATCTTTGAACTTAACTTTCTCCAAAAGAGTATCATCATTCAATGCAACGTCCTATAAAACAAAACAAAAAAACCAGATCCAGCGAATATAATATATTCTCCAGCTTCAGGAAATAAGGTTGATTGCACTGAAGAGATCTGGAGTGCATAATTTCCAAAGTGAATTAATTTGCAATTAAACAACTGAAACTAAGAGCTAATCTTTGGTAATACCATGGTCAGCAATCAATAAACTAACCAAAACATATATTGTTTGAGAAAATAAAGCAAAATAAAAAACAGAAGGCCTGAAATAAACAAACATAATTAAATGGTAGCTTTAGGGGAATTCACCATTACAAAAACAATGCAAAATGAAGAGAAATTAAATTTGAAACCCATTTTGGGTGACACTCAACAACATGTTTCTATTGTACTGAGCAATCAAAATAATAATAAAAAAACAATTTAAATAAGTATTTATGATAACTACAGTATTGAGTTAAAATACCTGGAGGTCAACCACAGATCACTTCTTACACTTTTGATGAATGATGTACTATAATATTCCTTTTAAGCATTAAAATGTTCAATTATCCAAAGAAAGCTCTTAACCATTAAGAGCTTTCTTCAAATACCTAAACATAATTAGTAGAATTCTTCTAGTATACTAAATTGAATGCAAATGCTGTAATCTGATTGGCTGAGCCATTGAACACTAACAACCACTAGTGTGCAGTGGCTGGAGGTAGTCTTGGAAATAACAGTGTTTTTTTCGTTTTTCCTAAGGTTTGGACGAAAATGTGGATGCAAATGGGATGGGTAGTTAAATTTCTGAGAAGTCTAAACGAAGGACATTCACGGTTTCTTGACTTTCAAAAAAGTTGAAATTATTGAAAAAGCTGACGTGCTCGCACGCACAATCCAAGCGATCTTTTTCAGGCGCAAAGTTTAATAATACGTCAAGAAATAATTGGAAACCGTTTTATGAAGTAAATTCACTAAAACAATTATATTTATTTATTTGCTTGATTTCTATGAGGTGATATCAGAAACCCATAAGGGTTGAAACGTGTAACGGCCCCTTGTGTGCTTGGAAACAAGCTTCTGAATATTCAATTTGCTAAGTACCATATTTGGAACAACAAGAGCAAGGGGTTTCCAAATATGGTACTTAGCACTGAAACATCCAACCAATCAGTTCGCACTGAATATTCGGAAGCTGTGAAAGAGCGTTACACGTTTCAACCCTTATGGGTTTCTGGTGATATATAGTTGATTTGTAAACTCATCAACTATCACCTCATAGAAATCTCGAGCTCATAATCTAATTGTTAAATAGAGGATATTACATGGCCCTGCAGAGATACGAAATTTCTCTTCAAGCATTGAAAAATATTTCACGAGAAAGCGCAGCGAACAAGTGAAATATTTTTCACTAAATCATTTCACAAAAGGCATTGAAAGGTACAATCTTTATATGTAACCATGGCAACAGTGACTCTTTTAGATATCATGAATGTTTTCATGTGGAAGCTCACTTTGTATTTCATTGGTGTTTATGTAATAATATACTTTGACACCCTCTATAAATGTTGCACTTTCGTTAGAATCACATCACAGAGTCTAATGTATGGTACACCTGGTGACTGGACTACCCACTGCGCACTTGCCCAAACTCAAGAACTAATTTTCCTTCATAATTTAGTACCCGAATTTCAACACAGCTAAGTCAGGAGAGATGGATTAAGTCAATGAGACTTACTTTAGGTAGGGATTCTCTTCCAGGTGCTTGAATTGATTCAACTTGAAGATAAAAAGGGGATGAAGAATTAATTTTATATGATGAAAGATACCGGTATGTAATTTTTCAGGTTTCTTCTCAAATTGTATCAAGTTGTTCCATTAATTGAAATGATCTTCCCACTGGGATAGAAGTAATTATTATTTGAAGTCTGAAAACAGAAACGAGCAAAGCTATTAAACCCTAACCCTAACGTGTACCAACAAAAAGACATGGCTGC
>NC_090886.1:365653-383153 GCF_036669925.1 Montipora capricornis | reverse complement strand
GCCAATGGTTTTGTGAAATACCATGTGATTAAGGTGGCAAGATTTACAAAAATAACAAAAAAATAACAATAATTATGTAAGGGCAATGGATTATAAATTTCCATCACCACAGGCCAACGTTTCTTGAGATCCATGTTCACAACAACATAAGAGGGGATCAATGTATTGGTACAATATTTGTAGAGTAACAAGTTGTACTAATGGGTTAAGAGGTTACCTAACCCTAACCCCAAAATCCAGCCTCCTGGTCATTTAGAGTATTCAGTGGCCGATAAAGGGAAGGGGCATGGAGGGCGTGGCCTCCCCCCTTTCTTCTGGACGTTAAAAGAAAGCCCTTTTATGATGTCTCACATTTTTTGCAGACAACAACACCAAAAACCGTGAAAGAGCAGAACCCATTTTTCAAACCCTAACCCCCCTGCCCTCCAGCTCTTGGTCTGGACCCGCCACTGGTATTTCAGTTCTTTCATTGGATTTTCTTGCTACTAGTTGTTTCTTGTAGTGCGTTCATCACATACCCTGGCTCTTTTAGTTTCGTAGAAGTCCAGATACAAATATCCCAGCTCAAGGTGAATCTGGCAGTGAAGAGCCCTATGCAAAAAAACATTGTTTTCATGATTGTAATATGGCTTTGTTTGTTTTGTAATGAGCACACATGCAGGAGTAAGGAGTAGGGAGTAACAATTGCACAGTTGGTTAGTGCACGTACAGCCCTCTGTGCAAGAGGTCCGAAGTTAAATCCCTAGTGAACTCATATCCTTGCACCGACTTCTTTCCATTCTCAGAGTAGCTTCTTGCCTCTGAACGCAGACGTATTTCGAGCAGTCGTTTCTCTCATTCGCAGGCTAAGTAGCTTCAGGTAGCTTTAAATACCCTTAAATGAAGAACTGATAGAAAGAGGGGTAAAAGGAGTGCAGTGTCTGCTTCCTGGGAGAATACCAGTACCTTCTAGAAGGTAAAGGGACTTCTGACGTTACATAAAGCGTACCTTTACTTTACCTACAGTACAGCCCAAAAATAATGCACGCGCAAGAAGTGGCGCAAGAAGTTCTTGCGCCGCAAGAACACGCAAGCGGTCGAAAGAAGTTAAATTGCGGTTTATCCGCAAGAACATTCAAAGCGCAAGAAGATAGAAAGCTTTCCGGAAGAAGCCGCAAGAAGTTACGAACTTAACCGCAAGACGCAAAAAGCGCAAGAAGTTAGCTAGCGGGTTCAACCGCAAGAGTAGTCGGTGTTGCTTTTCTGTGGTGATTACGGATTATGTTTTCCAAAACATAAATCACTTTCAAAAGGAAGGGATATAATGGTATGTTTCCTCCTATTGGGAAACATTCGATGGCCATGAGATCAGAACTCGATGTTTGGTTATCCCAATTTATCGCAGGCTGTATTTACGCACTCGCTTAAAAGAAAGACCGGTGAACGTGAATGTTTCAAAGCAGTAACTAATTTCTCCACTTTCAAAAAAAAAAAACCTTCAATCGCACCATTAACTACCAACAAGCAGGCTCGCAAGCATAACAAACCGTCTAAAGAATGAACATTTGAATGTTTTAGATCGAACTTGTAGCCATTTGCATATGATGCCGGGAAGGTGACAGTGTTATGTGCTTAAGCACATGTCTTCATCACCAACAGAAAACTCGTGGTATCATAACAATACTAATAATAAATAACAAACAAAAGCTTCTGCATTTATAAGTCCTTTCAGAAACACTTATCAAGGGAACTACATTGTAGAATGTCACCTGCGAGATCAAAAGCGAGGAGAGTGAATGTTTCAAAATGTGAAATGCACACTTTGAAATGTGCTTGTTTCATTCCTGTTTGATATAATTATTTTTCAAAGAGAATGCACATCACCAGGAAAAGACGAACAATAACAATAATTGCGTTCCTGCAATTTGCATGACAACCATTACGCTGAAAACAAGTTGGTCACGCTTTTGTCACGTAATTCGCAGTGGCGTACTTGTATTTATTTTTACTTTCTTTTGGCTTTGTTAAGACGGAATGGATACAGAAGACGTCAAAACAAAACAAGTTCCCCATCAAATTGCCCTAGAGAATCAAACTTGATTCATGCTTATTTTATTTTTTCTCAGTGAACGCGAACAATCACATTTCTGGTTTTAGGTGACGATCGTGAAATAAAGCCACGTGCTCGGGAGCAGACAACAAATGAAAATGGCGAGCTTGAAAAATTCAGTCTTGTGAGTCTGCTTTCACTCCATTTTCCTTGAGATATTTAAACAGGAATGCAGAGGAAATTTCAAAGATTCCGACAGGAATCAATCCTAGCTTCACATTTATGTGAATTTCACAACAATGAATTCCTCTACATTCGCGGCGACAGTCCTACAAACGGTTTGCGTGGAAAAAGCCATTCTCATCACTACAGTGTACCTTGATAAACATTTCTTTGACTGGGATTTTTGGGTAGCAAAAGGGTTTTGTCTGATATTTATTCTGATTGCTATCAAGTGACTAGTCTTTGTGCAAACGTAGCAAAAAATCAACATCATTGTGGCGTTTGTTTACATGTGATACATAGAACTCCCAAGATTCGACCGTGGTTTGCCCTTAAAAATTTCGTCTTGTTGCGAGTTTTGTATATCACCTTCTTTCTGAGATGTTGTCGCAAAGAAGTTCTTGCGGACAGGATTTTTTAACAGAAAGAAGTTCTTGCGGTGTCAACTTCCAACCGCAAAGAAGTTCTTGCGGCTGGTAGGATTGTGGCGCAAGGAGCCGCAAGAAGCCGCAAGAAGTTGCCGGCTTGCGGACGCAAAAAGAAGTTCTTGCGCGTGCATTATTTTTGGGCTGTACTGTATGCACAGAAGCACACGTCAGAGATAACACAGCAGAAGGAATTAGCCACCACTATTAATGTGGTCAAACAAGACCAACAAGTTTCCTTTTTTTCCATACAGTTTGTCATTTTTTCCCAAAAGTTTGTCAGAAAAAAAGTTCTACAAAAAACGTTTTATTTTATAGCTACCACTTTGCAGGACCCCAAATTGCATCCTTGAGTTCATACACCCAAGGAATACAAAATTGTAGTCAGCGCCTTTAGTGGTACCTGCAAAAGCTGTATATTATGACTGTGAAAAACCATTCAATTATTGCACCTTGCTAGCAGAATACAACACTGTTCTCATAACATGTAATGATTCAACGTCATGAATAATGTTCTGTCTCACTCATTAATAATTCATGAGCATAGAAGCCTATCAAAACAACAATAAAACGCCAAGTACATGAGCTACATATCCTGATAAAAGACTTGTTAGTAGTCTATAATATTAATAGGGCATAGCTTGTATTTCTTGTATGCTAATATTTTTCTCTCACAATTTGAACCATAATTTGTTCTGAGCCCTGAGGGACACTCTTTTTGTGGATGTTTTTCAAAGCTTTTCAAAAGACTCGCAGCAGCACATATGTAACATAATTACAGCATGTACATAGCTTTGTTTGTCACTCCAATAAAATGGTTTTTCAGTAAAAATTATTACAATAAAAAGCTACAAATGTGTAAAACAATCCTAGCTAGTGTAAGAAGAGTCCAAGAATAAATAATTCTATGATTAATACAAAATTCTCCCAAGCCTGATTCTTTAGAGCAGTTTTAAATACAAACAAACTACCGGTACTTACGAAGTATGTAATAAGTTCTTAGTAAAACAGTTGTAAAAATGAGTTAAAAAAGAAGAAGGACGTTTCAACCATTCTACTGCCATTTTCAGGATCCTGAGGAAGTGTTTGAACAAGTTCGATTGCTTGATTTTTGAAATGTTCTTTATCTGGGCCCTTAAGCCAAAATTAAACAAACAGAGTGATTCCATCCGCGCAAAGCTCTTTGCTTAACACTTCTAATAGTTTTCATTCTCTTCACCTCTTACATGTATTTGCACTTCATTTTCGCATTCTGTTATTTCTTATTGTTCCTTTGCAAATATTTTTCAGCTTTTTTCCTTTCATTCCATTGTTTCAGAAATTGTACATATGCATAATTTTTTATCCATGAACTTGAACTTAAAAATGAAATGTCGTTCTTCTTTTTTATCACTTGTTTTTATAACCAAAGTATTTACAACAGTTAAAGTCTGAGATAATTCATTCCAAAGCTGACTGGCTCTGTATACGAAAGACCACTGGCTAGTAGCTGTTCTGAACAGCAGGACATCCAGTTTGTTTCTGTGTCTAGTATTAAAAGAGTGGACATCAACTCTGACAACGAATTTACTGCACAGACATGCTGGGGCTAGTCCATGCAAACATTTTAATGCCATTACAGTGTTCAAGTTGCACAACAACTGGCAACAAATTGAGTTGCTTTAAATTATATAAATTAAGGTGATGTGGTCACATTATCTTGCCCCAGTGGCAACCCTAGCTGCAAATTTATGTACATTCTGAAGCAGAGTACTATTTTTCGTTGTTGTACCAGCCCAAACTGACAAACAGTAAAACATTTTCCTGAAAACCAGAGAATTTATGGTGCTAATTAATGTTACCAGTTTATCATATAAACCCCATTTAAGGTCTAATTTAAGGTCTAATTTACCGAAGACCTTAGAACCATTCATGGTATGTAACACCTCGTCAATCGTGGGGATTGGATATCCCCACAAGCTAATAAACTAGTATGAGTTGCAGGCACTGTAATTGCTTGATGACAATAATGTGTCAAGTACACAAAGTGCATTGCCCCAAATTTTGAAATATCTCAGATTAGGTTTGTTATTTTTTAACAGAAGCATGACACACTCAGTAGCAAATTGATGTTTTTGTATGAATAATCGTCTCTATATATAGTCCTTTCACACTATCACAGTACATTTAGTTAGGAACTTTTTATCACCTGTTGTTTATTTCTCCAGTAAGCTGCTGCATTAATGCCTTGTGAACTAAGAAAAGATGGCAGTAGTTAACACATAAGTGAATGCAACAAACAAACAATGTTGGCTAATTATCAGGCCGTCAATCACATTTTTTATGTTATACAGCAGTTCAATAATAATTATTATTATTCAACCAATGAATCAGTTAGTGGGAAAGTGGTCATTAATTCTTTGAACAAAGAAACAAATGCAATGCAATAGCTACATGTATAATGATGGGATTAGGTTGAAAACTTGTAATCAGTAAATCGAAAGCTAACAAATTCCTAAGAAAGCGAGGTAAATCCACTTCAAATTAACAGCAATGGCTTAATGTTCCTGAAACCTTTTCCAATAGGACTGCAGGATCACACCACTTCTTACTTGAGCAAATTAATTCAACTGTTTTAATGACCCCCTTTGTGAGGTTGAGTGCCCTCCTGGTTACTAATCATCAGACTTCATAATAACAGATCATGACACGTGTACAAAAGAGCACTTGTACACCAAATAAGTATCCCTCACCCACAACATGAATGAGGGCTGGATAGCATTGCACTTCATTTTGTCACAAATTAGTTGGCAACAAATAAACCACCTTTGAAAACAACACTGTTAGTATTACCAAGACTAGTAACAGGTCAACAAATTTTTTTCCTTTAATAAAATACACAAAAAACAAACCTCTTTCCATTAAAATGAATATTCTGTTTTTTGTGATCTCATTACTTTCATGGAAGAGTTGTCTCTGCACTCCTAGACATCTTAAGGCCCACAGGCAAGCTGTCTGCATTTGAATTCATTTTTAGCAAAATTAGTACTACACACAGATATTTGAAATTTATGACTATTCTAAGAGCTGAAAGCACAAACATTTTGTGGTAAATGGTGGGTGGTAGTGTAATAGAAATGTTGTGCCAAATGTTTGAGATGATGGCAGCCTGTTACGTAATGCTAAGGGTTTCTCCACCCTGACTCTTGTCAAAAAGGTCTCTAGGTTTTCTGCAAAGAGGCCCTTCTTCTTTACACTGATACAGTACATTACAACCCCTCTCTAGATAAATAAAGTAGCTAGAAAAAATTATAATTACCTGGCACATATCCAGTGCTTTTTCATTTTCAAGCAAGATTATTTTGGCAAGAAATAGAACCAGTGGAACATCAATCATAGGATTGTCAATGGGCTGCAATGGGTAATTTCACTTCACTGTTAGATACATTTTACAATTTACTGCCTAATAAATTATATCACAGCAATATGTTAAACACCTTGCACAGGCCACTAGAAGTACAACGGGCTATCCCCCTTTGGATGACCTTTGCAAAATCATTGTTGATTATAATATATGCAAGTATGCAACCAGTGCACACATGCAAATGATAAAAGACGATATCAATGACTCCCAATCAGGATTTATCCAAAGTTTACTACCTGTCCATCTTGACTCAATCTTTCGAAGATAAGTAGTTGAGAATTTCCTTGAATAGTACCCGGGAGAATACCAGCCAGTTGTGGCACAGGGGCTGGACCTGTCCAATTGTACTGAATAAACAGCTCTAAGCAAGCAACACCAATGAATAGCACCAAGGTCTGACTGAAAAGAAACAGCGCACAAGTTAGCTAAACATGACAAGTTTGTTATGGTTTTGAATGCTGCTTGTTCAACCTCAAAATACATGGTTTCCAACCCTAATATACTGGCAAAATGTTTGCTAGATGATTGCTAATTATTATTATTCTTAAATTTAGGACAGCTTCTCTACAAGTTATCTCGATCCCTCTTAAATGCATGGAAAGGAAAGGAACTTTATTTAAGTGTCTAGTCGTTCTAGCGCTGGAGCGCTAATTGGGGACACTGTAAACTGAAATTAACAATGAAAGTAAATCAAGTCAAATGTTGGTTTTTGAGGAGAGGGGAAACTGGAGTACCTGGAGAAAACCTCTCGGTACAGAGTAGAGAACCAACAAACTCAACCCACATATGACGCCGAGACTGGGAATCGAACCCGGGCCACATTGTTGGAAGGCGGGTGCTCTCACCACTGCGCCACCCCTGCACCCCAAGTCTAACTCTTCAACCAGGTTGTACAGCCCTAGCCACTTTACTTCTATTAGCAAGGTAACATACCTGATTTCAGGGGAAGAGTTAACATTCTCACATTTTAATACCAACGAAATTTCATTGACTACCTTATTAACATCTGAAAATGACAAAAAAGATCACATTAAAATTAAGGAATGGTTTAAAAAAACAGTTACAGCTGAAAGAACTTACAATTGTACACTTAAAATGCACATGCACTGATTTGAAATTCTTGAACCGAGTGGCTGATAACAATAACAACAATATCAGAGTTTCAAGGTTATGCAACCAAGCACAAGAGCTCTTATGATTACAAGTGCTACATATTAACTTAAGGCAAAGGCAGATCAAATCGTAGCTTGGATAAAAGGGGAAAATCTGATACCAGGAGACAAACCTCTTGCAACAGGGAAGAAAACCGACAAACTCAACCCACACTTGGGCAACATGGGTGAAAGAGGAGTCCCCTCACCACTACACCAACCCTGCCCCCTCCTGTCTACTAGTGAAGGACTTACAACAGTACCGTAATTCTATTTCTGCAAAAAAAAACCATACATGATATCCTGCATAAAATCAGTTCCAATTCACGAGGTAGAAAAAAAAGAACAAAATTATCCTGAATCAGTGATGGCACTACAATGGTAGAGATCTCACCTGCCGTGACAGCTGTAACCTGCAAAAGATGCTGTGATGTTTTGCCCTGCAAGGCTGTTAGGTAGTCCCCTTGACATAGACATATCACAATTTTCCTCAACTCTTCTAACTCACCTAAAATATTGCAAAATAAATTAGACCAAGATACAGGCACTGTTTCCTATATAATTATTTTAAAGGGGCTGTGTCACGCAAAATGATGTAATTTCATAACATCAAAAATGCCCAAAAAGTAGAATGAAACATTGCAATAACCATTTAAAACTGTTCAACAACATAAAAGACATACAGCAAAAGGTAAGAGAAGCATGAATGGACACAAATGGACAAGATTGAAATGGATTGCATTTGGGTAATCTTGATAACTGTCAGCCCAACATTTTTCAAGTTTGTGGCAAATCGCCTGGATAAAGGTTGTTTTTGCTCAGAATCATCTTGCTTGTGATATAACGATAATTTTATCAGTAAAGGAATTCTGTATTACCCTTTTCAACTTTTTAAACTTGTGATTTACTGAAGATTTCCCCTTGACACCCTTAACTAATGTGACATATCAAACTTTGCAATTTGTGGTGTAAACGCACCAAGGACGTCATGGAAAATCTCTCTAGTAACAGGTGGTCTCATAGGTGTGTAACAGTTGAGTCTCTGGTTCAGTGGACCAGTGGGACTATGGGTCTCTGGGTTGATAGGTCTTTGGGTGTCAGGGTCACTAGGTCGCTAGGTCTCTGGGTTGATAGGTTTTTAGGGTCGCTAGGTCCTTGGGTCTCTGGGTTTATGGGTCTTTGGGTCTCGCTGGGTCGCCATCAACTATTTAAATGTGAATGCTACATCACAATGCAAATACAAATACACAAAGAATCTTAATCCTGGGAGATCTGAATAGGGTACAGCATTGAGTAAGCGAATTGGGTCTATTGGTAATTTTGTCGTGATCTTCACAATAAAAATATCCTGTCACCCCTTAGAAAGGCTAAGGTCTGTATCACGTAATGCATGGTTTCGAAATAGTACAAAATTAGGTATAAGTTAACTTTAAGGTCACTGACTCAATAAAGCCTTTCAGTGGTCATTACGTGTGCTGAATACATTTGCAGAGTTATAAATCGTGTCCAGAGCTATAAATATTAGGTTATATTAGGTTACAAGGTTACATGTACAATGAGTACGAAGATCTGCTCTACTAGTGAATAATATTAAAATAGCACATCAAAGTAATCCCCTCCCTTTCACCATAGAAGACGAAAATTTGGCAGTGTCTGTGATGGGTTTAAAAGTGAACCATGGTTTTCCATAGTTGAACATGTACAGCTCTCTTGAGCATTGTTGCACAACTTAAATTGTCCACAGTTTTTAAATATTTAACATCTTCCTCCACTGAATTAGACGGGAGAGAAAAGTAACAGCTTCAAAACCAGCAGATGACAATGATGATGTAAAATTGCTTGACAACTTTCAGACTTCCCTGTGTTTTATATCACTGGTTTCATCCCTCCACAGCCTAAATACTCAGTAAACAATTTACATTCTTGCGCACAACAATTTCTCTCCCTTGAGGGGGTAAAATTACAGCAGCCGTGTCAATGCTCTAAATTGTTATAAGTAAAAAGAAAACAATCTTGATACACCGTTGTCATTACATATAGAAAAGGCTTTCTTGAGTCAATTCCCTAAAATTTATTCCAAAGTTGGTACTTCCACAATCAATGTTACGAGAGAAAAAGTTAGTGTACTAATTGATAGATTTTATCACAATAATCACACTAAAACTTCCAATTTCCATGCACAAATATTGGTCACCACCACGTCTCACAAAATCGCAGTGAAAATGCATTATACTTCGTCCAACATCATAGCTTTTGAGGGAAGACACAGCTTTCTTGCCATACATTTCTTTCTGGAGACTTGCATTTTTTTGTTTGCACCCTGGTGATCCCATTAATCCTTTAAGCATAACGTAGTCTCATTACACTAATTTAATCAATGCAGCTCTTTTACAGCCTATGCAGGACTATGCACCGCTTGACAGTCTTCCATCGTCTGCTATTGATTCAGAGATTGTTAAACCCCAGGCCAGCGTATCTGAAGTGTGCTCAGTGCTGTTGGCTCTGAATCCCGCAAAGCATCTGGTCGCGACGGGTTGGCAATCTGGCTTCTAAAGGAGTAGGCAGATTTCCTCCCTGGCCCCATCTGTGACTTCCTGTGTTGCTCTTTTGATGAGCAGAAACTCCCATCCTCATGGAAGTACACGGATGTAATGCCTTCACCTAAAGAAAAGCATGTTACCATCATTACCAAACATATCAGGCCTATCTCCTTAACTCCAGTAATCTCTATAGTAGCTGAGGAATTTATAGTGTAAAATCATATGGGTCCTGCAGTTCTGGATATTATTGATCCAAACCAGTTTGGCGCCATACCAAAGTCATCAACTACACAAGCTCTAATCTCAATGGTGCACGACAGGCGAAAGCCACAGTTGGAAACAGTTCTGCAGTGAGGATTGTACTTTTGGATTACAAGAAGGCGTTTGATCTCATCGATCATCATAGTCGATAAGATCCTCTCACTGAACATTCCACGTGGAGTAGCCCGCTGGGTTTGCGATTTTCTATTTGATAGATGCCAGTGTGTCAAGTTGTCTTGTGATTGTTTCTCTGAGTGGGGTCTGGTGCCCCCTGGCGTTCCCCAAGGCACTAAGTTCGGTCCTTGGCTTTTCCTGCTAATGATAAATGATCTCCATCCATCAGAATCACAAGCATGGAAATACGTGGACACCACAACACTGGCCGAGGTTGTCCCGAAGCCCGGAAATAGTAGTATCCAGTGCTCTGTCATGAAGGTGGAACAAGTCAAGTCAAGAAGAAACAAACTCCATTTAAATGCGGATAAATGTAATAAATAACTAATAATTGACTTTAAAAAATCAAAACATCGGTTTAATTCTATTTCCGTCGATTCCAAAGAGCTTGAGTCAGTAGATCATGCAAACATCTAGGGGTTACCATTGCTAGCACTCTCCAGTGGAATTATCATATTTATGAAGTCATAAGAAAGGCTAATAAGCGCATGTATTTTCTCATTTTGCTGAAGCACGCAGAGGTCCCTATTAGTGATATCGTTAGTTTTAATTCTACTTGCATTAGGCCTGTGCTGGGTATTGCGCACCTGTATTCTGTCATGCTTTGCCAGCCTATCTAAGTGACGAACTAGAGCGTGTACAGAAGCGAGCTTTGTCAATCATCTCTCCAAATGACATGTCTTATCATGAAAGGCTCTCTTTGTGTAATCTAGAGACCCTCAAGGACAGATGAATCGAACTATGTAATAATTTTTTTGATTCAATTATGTCTGAGCCATGTCACAAGCTAAGCCATCTTTTACCAGACCTTAATGAACCACACTATTGTCTCCGTAAGCAGCGGCAGTTTAAGCACCCTGTCATCGGTACAAAATGCTACGTGAACACTTTTATTCCCTCGATGTCAAATAGATAAGTACGTAAAGCCAATAGCTTTATAGGGCTAGGGTTAGCTTGCAAATAGTTATATATTTTTTTATTTATACTTACATTATAAATAGTCATGCAATTCAGCCTTTCAGCTGCTCGATGATATTTCTAATAAACCTATCTATCTATCTACATGTATCTATCTATCTATCTATCTATAATCTATCTATCTTTCTACCTAACATTACGGATGTGGTGAAAGGGACAGTTTCACGGTTTTGTGCATGTCCAAGCTTTAGCGCTAGCATTTGTAACTTTTACAGTTTCTTACTGAACCAGATGATGTTCATTAATCACAGAGAGTATTAAAGAAAATACACTGAATGACTGAGGCGCAAATTTGGTGGAATATACCGCACCAGGGTTAACACAAAAATTAGTTTTGACCATCGAATTTATATGCGTCAACATTATATTCTACGCACAACTTGTCATAATGCATGAGTTATCTATTTGCATGCCGTGGGTTCACAATTAACACAAAGGAAATTATTGCAAAAGAAATTCCAATGAGTAATTCCACTTCTATGACATTGTTTCCATTTCCTGCACCAGTGCTCTCAACACCAGCAGATGACAACACCGTATCCTAAATTATTATTACTAACTAAAGACAAGAACTCAAATGAAAGACAATTACATTTCCCAACAAAGTACCACCTAGTAGAAGTCAGAACTGAGCCAAACAAGTACTGAAGTGCTTATCACTGTCTCAGTGGTCCCAAATGTACCAACCAGGAAGATACATGGCTTATTCAATTTGATCATAATGTTACAACCAACTGGATCAAAATAATGTGCTATTCTTAACTGAGGAAAAAGTGCTGCCTTGGTATTTGACATCTGCAAATGGTTAGACTCTCTAAAATACAAGCAGTCTGGCAAAGTTCCCCCCAAAGTGCTGTTCATTGACCCTGAAGCCGCTAGGGGAGTGGTCAACTACATATTCATTCATTATTCAATTTCTGGGGCACCTACTGTAAGCATGGAAGTTAAATAAAGTGATTATATTATTATTAATTATTATACTATTAATCAAACCACGCGTGAAGTCGACTTCAACCTTTCGAACGCGCCGTTTTTCCTCACTGACCTGAATCAATAACCTTTTGATTAATAGCTGCTACTGAAGAAAGAACATCTTCCTCTTTTCTTTCAAGGACAGAAATTTCTAAAGCACGAAGACACTGGGTTAAATCCATCGCCATTTTAGATTATACTGAGATTAACGTCATGCCAGACCACCATATAGTGTCCCAGGTTGACGGGTTTGGGTGGACAAGGTACGCGAGAATTTTCTGAGAGTATATTTCACAATGGGATTCCATGTTCAGTGATCGATCACAGATGACGTCAAAATGTGGTAAGAACAAAAAAATGGCACACGAGGCGATAGGCGAGTGTGCCACTGCAACTTTGAACCCAGGCTCTCTCTCTTCTCCTCCCTTGTCGTCGACTTGTCGTCGACAAGGGAGGAGAAGAGAGAGAGCCTGAGTTCGAGGTTGCTGTCACTGATGTTCTTACCACATTTTGACGTCTTGTGTGACCTTTTCATGAACAGACGCGCGGCCACATGGAATCTATCTGTTTTAAATAATAAAGAATCAAACTATATTCGCATAAAAAGCTGATGGTGACGTCAATCGTGCGTCTGTCCTCTAATAGATCATAGACAAGAACAAATCAAAATGCAAGAATTATACATAATTATTCCTAGCTACTGCTAAGGATTACATCACGTAAAAGGCGACTACGATTCTTACCTTATGCACTTGAATGATCTTAATTTAAACCGACAAAAATTCTGAAACTACATACAAGCTTAACGCTCTTGAGCGTGTTTTATTTCGGTGTGATTCAGTTTACCTCGCTGCCGCTCGCCGGCCGAGCTCACGCAACGCTACTCGTATTTAAAGTTGAAACTTTCTGCGCTAAAACCTTGATGTGAATAACCAAAAGAGACCAAAAAACTTGAAGGGGCCCGAAGACCCTAGCAACTGGTTTGATAATGTGCACCACTTGCGCAAAGAAGTTTCACTCCGTAACTAAGAGCCGTATCCTCAGAACCACGTGTCTTCCCTGGTGACCGCATTGCAACCCAGACATTAACCCCGTTGACATTACCCCAAGTCTGAATTTTACCCCTGGTCTGCACTCTGCAGTCTGCGGTGTAATTTTCAGGCATTGTTAATAGCTGTTTAGGGGCAGTTTGTGACCTTCTCACTAATAGTGTTCATCTCAAGACCGCGCACTTCCTTTCAAATCTAACGCTTGAACATAAAAGAACATTAGTTCACTTAAGAAATCGTAAGTAATGTAAAGTTTAAAATAAGTAGACAAAGTGTAGTATAGACCTTTCCACTGTTTCAGGGAGGCAGTGTAGCCCAGTGGTTAGAGTGCTTGCCTTGAGATCCGGAGATCCTGGGTCCAAGACTCGCTCTGGCCACTCGTTGAATTTGATCCTGGTAGTCCCCGGTTCAACTTCCCAGCTGCACTTGTAAATAGCCAACTGGTTTGCCTCCGGCCAGTTGGGATTCTTAACAGTTGTTGTTCTGTTCTGTTGTTTCGTTGTGTTTCATTGGCCCTGAAAAGCCCCTAAGGGGAGCAGTCAATTAAGTATGTATAGTATTGTATTGCTTACGCCATATTTGTCGGGGGGCAAATACGACTTAAATTACCGTTAACTTATGTATGGGAATTTTGCCGACTTTGAACCATTACAAATCCTTTAGGGTCTGACGATTGTGGACAGCGAGAATACCTCTCAAAAAGCACTTCTATTGAGATTATTTCCGTGGAGTATGACGATCAGAATCAACTATAACGACCGTAAACGAAGTAAACGAGGTTATTATGGTCTCCGTGTCCCTTGACCCGTGACATGTGACCTGTGAAAAAATACCTGCCAGCACACTGGAGTGTCGTAAAACAAATACCAAAGTAATTACTTCGACCACCGCAGCAGGAGCAAACAGCGCAATGAACCAATCCAAATTCGCGTAATTTCTTTCGACGATTTCATAATTCTTATAGAAAGGAGCAATTTTTGTGTTGTAGATAAGCTTTTGTGTGTGCTCAGGATTTTTTCCGACATTCTCTTTGAAAGACAAACTTCTTCGTGGCGAATCATCTTCTGTCAAGAAGTTTATTTTTGTTCCATTTCCAAGCGCGCTTTTTGCCTCACTGAGGGGTTGATAATATCTGACAAAGCCATTTCTGAGTGATCAGATGGGCCGTCTGATCCTGTAAAACATTTTTATGTTAACTATTACGTAGCGCTTGTGCAGCTTGAGCACTCTTTTCAATGGACGTCACGATCTAGCGCCCAAAGCATTGTGGGATTAATATGCGGACAAAGACAAAGATATATTAGCGTCTCGTCCCCAGAGTCCGCTTTTCTTTTGGTCAGCACCAAGAACATGGACTCTGACCAAAAGAAAAGCGGACTCTGGGGAGGACATTGTGTGAGGACTCGCAAATCTGTTATGGAGGGCGAGAAACTATCTTACATAATTTTTGCTCTTTAAATAAAAATACACCTTCCTTGTGTTCCAAATTAGAAGTCCACTGTAAGTTACTAGGTCGCCAAAAATATACCAAATCGATGAACTGAACGAATATTCTCGAATGATTTTTAAAAACCTTCAGATGATAAAAACATAGGAGAGCCAAACAGTGCGTTTCGGAAAATGCTTTCTGAAATGACGATTACGTTACGGTAAATATAGTATGTCTATAGTAAAACGATATGAACAGATGCCAAAGGAAACGAAAGAGAAAGAAAAGAATTCCGATGGATATCAGAACTCACAACCTTTCGATCTTCATCACCCCAGAACAACCCCTGAGCTACATGACTGAGCGGGTTCAAGGAACTCACCGACTGTTTCAACATGTGGGTTGCTCAACCTCGTTCCCAGGGTTCTCTCCTACCCGTCCCCACGGAGCGAGAGAGCGAGCCTGGGAACGAGGTTGGGTCGTTGCTGAGGTTGTTGAGATTTACTCACCGAGTGATTTGTTTTAGTGGAAGTGAAGTGATCTGTATGCCTATGAAAGTTCAACAGACTCACTCGCACTAGGCTCGATTCTCAGCCGCTGTTTCGGGAAAGGAGCCAGCGCTCACTCCCGAAATCACGGCTGGACGCGTGAGATGAGCCATTGTTAATATCCGCCAATCAGAAACTCGCCTGCGCAAATCGAGTAGGCCGCATTATATTATAATTTTTGGTACAAGTTGTGGCTGCGAAGGTATTCTTTGACCCGGCTAGTTCGAGCTTTACATTATCTTTAAGGTGGGAAACATCCAAGATTATGACAGCGGAAAGATTTCGAGAAGCTGGAGAATTTTCTACCGCCTGAGTTCGGAAACCTCACTAATTTTCCAGTTGGCGCCAAGGGAAAAATACGGCTTTCAAATCTATTGCTATAGAGGTTTTGCACGGCAGCCATGTTGCATGGCAGGACCAATAGATTATTTTTCCTATGGGAACAAATGTTCTTTCTAATGCAAAACAATTTCATTGTTCCTGCCATACAACATGGCTGCCGTGCAAAACCTCCGTTGCAAGTTCTCCTCAGATTTTGCTAATGTAAGAGCAAGCAAAATTCCTCAAGATTAATAGAAAATTGCTGCTGAGTTTCGTGGTGACAGAACGAAGGGGCCGTTGAGGCCGATTGAGAGATTTGAAGCGGCCGAAGATTTTGTTGATGAATGATGATTCGCCACTTGAATTCAAACTCACATTGATCATTTAACCACAAACTCAAGCTCGCTTCATCTGGAAACTTCGCACAGACTTTTGAGCACTGTTATGTAATTACTGTTTTGATAAAATCAATCTTTTGTGTTGTCTAATGCAAATATTAACTTCGCATAAATTATATTTTGAATTTACGTTACAGACACGATCTATCGCTCACGCGTCCAGCCGTCTCTTCTCGGGGAGGATACCCGAACTCGAGAGAGCGGCGGAAATCGAGCCCACGGTCGCATACACGCTAAAAATGGACTCACATAATCTGTTGAAAGGAGAAGTATTTATGGAAGTAATTGCGGAATACCCGGCTCCACGAAGCAACGCTTCCTCGTTCCCGACTACGCGGCTACGTGGCTGCTACTACTAAACTAGTGATTGACTGAGCGAGTACGCTGTTAACGTGCAAAATGCGCAAACTGTGGCTACGTGGCTCTATGTAACAGAGAGATGTAAGTTTCCATAGTACTTCTATCTCTTGCAAGGATCAGTGACGATCATCGCTATGCGATAACTCACCTTTTTTGACGCTTCAAGAATGATGAATATTTATAACGTTTTTTGCCATTCTTTGAACTTAGCCGCTTAGCCACAGTTTGCGCGTTAGCCGCAATTTTTTTTAAAGCGTTTTGGCGTGTGGTAAGTCTTTTGTGCAGCGAAGAAACGCTTGAACGTTTGAACTAACCTTAATTCTATTTCTGTAACTCAAACAATGGCGACGTTACTACGCGGCTAAACGTTACTACGCGGCTAAGTGGTTATGTAGCTACGTGGTTTCTTGAAAAGAGTCTGTGTACGAATTTCAATTTTTTTTTGTGCAGAAAACGCACTAAAGTTATGGTTAAGCTTCTCTGGGCTCTTTAACAGGAGTGGAACATAAGAGCTTTGTGGGACAAACCCTTGGGAAAAATCTTCAAACCAAAGGATCGTACAAGTTTCCGATAGAAAGGCTTGCCTTCCGGAAAAAAGTCGCCATGATTTGCCATTTCTGGCCGGTGTCCGGTGCATTTTCGTTTAATGTTCGCAAAAGGGGTTGGGTATGGTTGCGTCAAAACTAATTCATCTGCAAGATTTCTTTGGGTCAAATTGTCAAAAATTAGGATTAATTATGTAACAAAATTGTTTTCATTGCCGATTGATTCGTTTCCGTACAATTAAAGTAGAAAGTTTTTCCATCCAGCACACGTGATAAACTTAGAGTGAACTCTGACCACGCAGTAGGGGGGCAGAGACTGTGCTGCGCAGCATTTTATTCCAGATTTTCACTGCATCACTATCTTTGGAGCTTGATCGAAGTAAGTTGTTATGTTTGAGGATTTGACTTTCTCATTTTGCTTTTTATTCTATAATTTAGTTAACTTTATTGGTCGTTTCGTTATTCAATATTCATCGTTAGCAGAAGGTTTTTAAAACTCTGTTTTGTTTCTTGGTTCGGACCGAACAAATCAAGAAGACTAATAAGGGTCGCTGCGACTCCTATTAGATTTTGCGTGTTTCAATGACCACCTCTGGTTTAAATTGGAAATAGCCTTGGCTAATCGACGGTCATATTACGTTGTCTTTCCTTGTTGATGTTATTGCAAGTCAATGACTTGTGGTTTGTGCCTCCTC
>NC_090886.1:333153-360653 GCF_036669925.1 Montipora capricornis | reverse complement strand
CTTCTTTGAACATTGGATTAAAAGCCAGTAGTGAACTTTGCCTATTCTCCTATTCCCCTCTCCTTTGTCCTATTCTTCACGTGCTTATTAATGCGAATGTACCATCTGCAGTATTTAAATCTCTGCTACCTGTTGATCACCTCAGTCTGAAGATGATATATTTATATCAAAATATTATAAGTAGACTTTTCTCTGCATTTGTCGCCTGTATTACAGACACAATGCATTTACTCGAAATTACACTTATTCGCTATCTTTTAAAATTATCAGCGGGTAATGGAGTATGAAACAAGGACTGAGTTTTCCAAAACGGAGTATAGAACAAAACTAGGTTTGTACTGGCCCAGATACAGATTTTAAAAAAGGCCTTGAGTACTCTTATACCGTGTCAAAATAATGTCGCGTACACAGAAATACTGAGTTACAACATCGATTGCGCTAGAGAAAGTAAGAGTAGATATTTTATCTCAAAATTGTACTTTACCCCACCAATTTACAAAGTAAAAGGAAAGGAAAGGAAAGGAACTTTATTTAAGTGTCTAGTCGTTTTAGCGCTGGAGCTCTAATAGACCAATTCTGCTAACTCAGTGTTGAACCCAATTCAAATCTTTTGGGAATAAAATGTTTTGTTCCAAGTATTTCCATATCATTTAAATGTGAATGCTTCATTGTCATGCAAGTTCATTAGACAAAGAATCCTAACCCCGAGAGATTTGAATTGGGTACAACACTGAGTTAGCCGAATTGGTCTATTGGGGAAACTGTAAACTGAAATCAACAATTAACGCAAATCAAGTCAAACACTAGAGTGGAAAAATTGTTGTGGAGAAGAACGGAAACACTTTTGGCATAAACTTTAACTCTTGGGTATTCCACCTTTTATATTAATGTTGTTGTGGTTCGAGCCAAGATGGCCGGATGGATTCAGCACACACGTAGAGTGTTTTGGCTCGTCATGCAATCCTTACTTCTAAAGTCTGCGTAAGAGGCTTCTGATAAAGTCGGTAGTGTGTACGCGTAAATCAGGACATGGACTATAAAAGTTGTCCTCTTGGTCGAGTGCTGTTTACAAACGGACGCGTGCGACATTGAGGTGAACAAAAAGTTGTATAAATCGCAAAAAAACATTTATTTTGCAAATAGATGAAGAGAACAAAACCAGGGTCGGACCGGATCGGATCGACATAACTCGGACCGGATCAATAACAAAATTCCCGCCCAAAGTAGACATATGAAATCCCTGGGGTTTAACCAGTTAAGGTTACTTCCGACCTTCGCGGATGTGCTTTGGCGAAAAATTCGTACGCGCGTTAGTTTCAATAAAATCCTAACAAAAACACAGGCGCACAACCAGCCTTGCATACTTATTTTATTTTTAGTCTTACCAAAAGGAAAACTCGCGTAAACAATATTTTTATCGTAAACTGCATTTACTTAGCTTTCTTCTGATGTATAGTTTGTTAGGATTTATTTGACACTAACGCGCGTACGAATTTTTTCCCGAAGGATATCCACGAAGGTCGAAAGTAACCTTAACTGGTGACCCAGGGATTTCACGAGTCTACTTTGGACGGGAATTTTGTTATTGCTCCGGTCCGATCCAATCCGGTCCGGTCCGGAAGCTACTAGTGACAATTATTATGTTACAACAATTTGCTTTAAATTTCTTCATTTGAAAGTTACGATTTAAAATAATTAGGGCTTACTAGCTCTCTCGCTTCGGGCAGCACAAAAATCCGGAATCCAGAATCCAACCTCGTTTCCAGGTTCTCTCTCCTCCTCGTCGAGAGACCCTGGTTGGGTCGGGTCACGTGTCTCCCAGAATCTGGGAGATTACAAACAAAGAATTTGGGGGAGGGGCGGATAAGTGTGAGATTTGTCTCTGCAGAGCGTAAAATGGAAAGTGCAGCCATGAAACTGTGTACCTGACCTTAAAGGTCCTGACTAGTCTAGTTTTCAAGCAAGACTACGATTATATAGTTCGTAAGGGCGCAGAAAAGATGTAGCAAGCGTCGCCGTTCCCACCGACCTCGAAAATGAATTAAATAGGTCGAAGCAACAGGAAGAGAGAATGCACCGTCCCGGACACAGCTAGATTGTTCAAATGAAAAGAGGTAAACAGAATCGTGAAAGAGTATATTTTTTTCTACAGCCATGGGTCTTTCAGTTTTTTCGTCGTCGTTTAAAATCAACCAAATGGCCGGAAGCATCTTTGTTAAAAATTGGCTTGCACGAGAGCCAACCGTTTATAGGTCCTTTTTTATTTTTCTGGAGGGTTAGGTATGCTTAGTTTTAGAGGATTTTAAGAAATAACTGGGCTGCATGTGTTTTTAAATAAAGTTTTCATATGGACCATGTACAAGAAAGCCTTTCGCTTGACAGGTTATGTTGTCTGTTTTATCTCTGTTAATACTGCATGATTTCCTGTTGTCATCCGTCGCTTTGTGCTCATCATTTGCATTTGTTTGTAAGCACTATGTTATATCTCTATCTACCACTAAAAGCGACACGTTTTTCTATTGCTCATTGTAACAAAGATTAGGGAGTGGAAAAAGCTGACATTTCATTTCAGACTATTGTTTTCCATAAAGTCACTACATCTGAAATATTATTTTGAAGGTTCAACAGATATGAATTCCCTGCTGTCGAAGCGCTAAAACCGCTAATGGTGTAGGACTTGCAGTATACTGATTCAGCCCGATTACCAGCAGCCGCTGTCAGGCAAACGTTGATACTTTCAATGCAAGTTTAACATAGAGGGATTTTCCCTTCAATATAAACACGCTTGTGTAGAACTCACTGAGATGGTAGAATTTTATTAGCGATTGGTGTCGTCGGTTAAACTGCGATAACGCGAGTTTTCGCTTTATCCTCCGAAAAATAACAAACTTGTTTATCTAGTGGCAGTTCTGTTTGGGCAGAAATTTCTTATTTCAGTTATAGCTGTAGGGCCAGCAAATCTTTCTTGCTTGTGCGGACCCTTTCGATCATTGCGTGAACGCAACACGAAATTGTGAGACAAAGGACTCCTCCCTCGGAATTAATTTCGTTCTGAAGCCACTTGAACAGACTCAGCCAGGGTCTCTCTCTCTCTCGCTTTGTGGGGACAGGTAGGAGAGGACCCTGAGAACGAGGTTGACCAGAATCCGGACTGAATCCGGAATCCGGAAACATCCACAATTCGCGAGAACTACAACAACTTATTTTTGCTTTCAAATGTCCTTGCGCCGCCTATTGATAAATTCTGACATGGGACGATTGCCTTATTTATTATGTAAAAGATTCTTGTGCATCATATCACAATTTTACGCGATTAGTACTATTTTGCTCTTGCGGCGGCATACTTTGATGAACAAAGAATACAACAATACACGCCATACATATTAACATAAGTGGCTGTGTATTTTGCAGTTTGGCATGAAAATGAAAAACAACGATCATAACTTTATTTTTGCGAAAACAAACTCTTGTTTATCGCAAAATTCTCCGGTTTAAGGTTAATGTTAATTAGAAAGAAAAGTCTCAAATTACCATGTGTTATTTTTCTTTGATAACTTCCTCCGTTGACGATACCTCCTGGTAATTTTCCAGAGACAATAGGCTAGTTTCGAATTGTGAAGCAACAAAAGAGCAGAGTCGAGGTTCAGGGGAATAATTTGCAATTTCCTTTGTTTTGAACAATACAATATGCTAATTATTCCCCTGAACCTCGACACTGTTCTTTTGTTGCTGCACAATTCGAAATTAGCCTAATCAACTCCTTATGTCCTCTTATTTTATCTAATCACTGGGGAAGAACTGGCATTATAGGTTTTAATTTAATTGTTCATTGTTTCTGCTGTACATGATTGCCATTGGGAATAGTCAGTGAATAGCTACTGATCTCCGGCGCTAATGATGCCAAAACGTGATCCACGAGGAACAGACAAATGCGTGCTAAATTAATGAGTTCTTTTGTCTACTACTTTGATGATTTTCTAATTGTTCTCAACTTGCTTATAAGGAGCAATCAAACGAAAACATCTGTTTGTTGTCAATGTCCGGAACAGCGAGGAAAGGCGACTTATTTTCAACCCGCCAAGAGGTAACAAGCTTCTTGAACGCATTCTCTTTCAAAGGCTTTTTATGTATCAATAGTTAAACTTAAGCCCTTATTATTATCCCGTCGTGTAGTTTGTTTTTTGGCTATTTGTAAGCCAGTGCAGTTGGTTTAACAAATTAGTCCAAGTTAAAGGTTTTGTAACTCGATATTTATTCATCTCTTATCAAATCAACTAATGTCGGCAACTTATGAATCTTGAACAACATGTCGCAATATGGAATCAGCAGTTCACATGTGTGGCTTCTCACCGGCGCTATACCCGTCATGTATTTAAGTTTTGCCAGCTCAACTGAATTGTCTTTTATATAAGGAGTGGCCATTATAAACTTGCTATTGTTCCTCGATAGGATGTATTGACACCTGGTTTTGTCATGGACAGCGCTGACTACCATACCACGGTTTTTTGCCACCATCTTCCTACCCTATGCGTGTTGTTGACGATTGCGCTCCAGCCAGTCTCATTTGTCAAGCACTGTACGTCACCGCCAAGGTAAGAGACTTCTGCGAATAAATCTCTGGTGGTTTTTACACTTCATTTTGCGTAGACTGTATCTCTTCTGTTTGATGTTCCCTAAGATAAGTTTAAAATAGTCGATTCAGCTGAACGTTGTTTGTAGAGCGGTTTACTCCTTTACTGCTTGTTTCAGATTTTTTCGTTAAAATATACTAGAACGTTAATTCCCATGTGTTTGTAATGGTTCCAATTCTTTAAAACGTTTCAGAAAATGGGTGTTCATTGTGATGAAAGAAAGTAAAATCAATTACATAATTTTAGAGCTAGTAAAACCAATTTAGAAATTTAAAATATAAACAATAAGCTCATAGTAGGAGTCATTATCGTAGTCGCGGTCTTTCACCCGCGAATAATGCGTTAAATCGTCGGCAAACAATTGTTGCGGTGCGGGTTATGGGACAAATTTTAAATCTACCAGGAATGGTAGTTTGCCTCGTTTGTTTAACTGGAACAATAACGTTACAGTATACATGTCACAGTCAATTGTAAACATGCTTCCTTTCCGGAATTGTATTGTTTTTGCTTTGTGTGAAGACTACGTCAAAGCGGCACGAGAACGTGATGCCAACACGACTTGATTTCGTGCATAATTAGTTGCCCGTGCCCAAGAATTGTCAGCATCTGTGTAAACAACTTTTATGGTGACAAAATAATCAAAGATATCCAGTGCATCAGGGACAAATTTACAGTTAACACCAGTCTTCCCGTTTTAAGCGACTCGTTTGGCTCAGTACAACCTGAAAGATCGATTTTGTTGAGAAATAGCCAATGGTATTTTTCAAGCACGTATCCAGCATCAATAGAAATTGAAAATAGTTGTGAGAATTGCTGAATAAAAAGTATTGCATTAACATGGAAACAATGGATAGTTCACCAAGCTCCTTTATAAAATAATTAGGATAGTACGCGCACTCTCATTGGTCAATAGCTGTGTTTAAATGAGATTGTGGAAACATGGCAGTGACATCACACGAATTGATTGGTTATGTGTTGTCAGACGCGCGTTTTGATTGGCTGGTAGGAAATATGAGCGTGTATAAAGAAAATCTGTTCCAATCTGGAAGTAAAAAACCAGCATTTTTCCTTCACTTGTTTGCGTCTCGGGTGTGCATAACTGTCTCGAATCCTCCCAACTCCCCCTAGTGTTTAGATGAAGTTATGGAAACACGGAAAACGTCCTATTGCTTAAACATGCCATAAAACGGTAATTAACTGCTCAATTCCACCCAGCAATCCAGATTTTTCAGACTCACCCCAGCTTTCTTTCAACAAATAAGTGGCCCTAAACGATCGATCGAAACCACCAATTGTGGCCCGCGAATTTTCTTCCTGTCGAGTATGAAACGTTCATAAAAGGGATATACAATTTTTGAAACAAACAACAACACACTGAACTTGAAAATTAACATGAACATTACCGGTATACAGTTATGACCTCACACAACAACAGTTACAACTCTAAAATTTGTCCCCAAATTAATGATTTCAAGAGCTTTTTGCATGTGTTTATTTCGTTTTGAAGGTGCAGGTTATCCACCAGTGTGGGTAATCTGCTGACTGTTTTTAGTTAATTCGATAATTGTAAGTGTAGTATGATGAATGCAACACCCTGAGTCACTTGTCTTTTTACATCTAACAGCAATAGCTGGCAACTTTCTTAATCACGTGATTAGTTAATTACCAATTGTATCTCAGTAGGGGACATACGGGACCTCTGTGCCGTGGGTTTCATATACATGGAGTTTTTTTCATAAACACCTTGTCCCGCTTACAAAAATAATCAGGCTATATTCACTTAACCTACATGACGCGAAATTTAAACTTTAAAGTGCTATCTTTAAATATTCGGGCTATTTGTTCTTTAGAAAAAGAAAGGCTTATTAATTAGTTATCAAAAGAGAAATGTGATAATACTTTTCTGCATGAAACATATTCGTGGTTTTGAAGTGACGTCATCAAAATAAACATAAGGAATTATAAACCCTTTTGAGATTTTAGTTTAGTCTTCAGCTGTTCTAATAACTATCTTTTCACAAAATTTCAGCTTGATAGGGTTTTTTGTCTTGTGACAAAGCAAAGTTTAATTTCTATGCTTTTGCGTGACACAATATTAAAACGGAGGCCAAGAAGGATGTCACGTAGGTTAAAAAGTGACTTATCCGCTGATATTTTGCAATCTCAACAGTCCTTGTACGAGAATAAGTACTCGTAAAGATGTTTATAAGTCCTCAGAAGACGACTACAGGCTTATTATAGTACAACTCGATGACATATGTGTTAGCTTCCGGCCGCCACATTTGTTCCTCTCGGAGAGACAGAAGCATGGCGTCTCCATACAAAGCCTTTATAAATTTGAGAAAAATATTGCTTCGAATATCTCCCGCACGAAACATCGCACAGACCTGAACCTTTTCGAGACTGTTTGAATATTCATCTTGTTTAATCTGACTCTAAACTTTATTTGCTGAATGGTTTTGATGATGGTGTGACAATGAAAACTGGTAATAGAACCCCAGAAGTCGAAAACAGGTGAAAATCGCAGTGACACGGCAGTGTTCTCTTCAGTTATGGAGCAGAGCACAGCAGGATGGTTGATTCTTTTAAAAAGAATTTCGACAGAGGGTAAGGTGTATCGAGTGGAAAGGAAAGTGTAAGGATTTCACAAGGAGTAAAAAAAACCCCGGTAATAGTGGATTGCTTGGATTTTTAGTTAATAACAAATGATATTCAGGATGAGAAATAGTAAACACCCACATATAAGAACCTAGAATTTGAGAACCTGGAGTGCTAAAAATTTCATTCTAGACCCTCCTTACATAAGAAACAGTTTAGAAAAAAAAAATTGAAATAGGTTGTTATTTTGGAAAATTACCTTGACATTACAATCGTCTGAAACAAATTTTAAACTGCACAGATCTTGTTTAAAACTTTTTCTCATAGTTATGATTGAAATATAAGGGTATCAGTAACTTCATCAAAGGAAGCCAGTCAGTCTATATGTATCATAGGGTAGAGATATTTTGTGGAAATAAGAACCAGATTACGAGCCCAGACAGCCCAAAACTACTGCAAATACCATTCTTATAAGAACCTGTTTAGCCTCACGTGGAAAAATTTTGGTTCTTATGTGGGTGCTTACTGTAGTATGTGTACTACTTATTCCCTCAATAAGAACTGATCACTCTGCTACTACATTCCATGTAAGTGGAATCAAAGAAACAGGACTGAGTCCCTCCTTTTGGAAATCTAACTCCAGTCTTTTGGAGGATGAGAAATACATAAAATTGATAACGGGCATGTATAGTCACTGGATGGAAGACGGAAAAGATTTGCAAGTTCCTAGTGTCCTGGGACTTTAAGTACAAAACCCTATATGGAACCATTCTTCACGGTAAACAGAAGGCTAGGAATAGGATACAGGCATAACAGTATTGAAGAGAAAAACTCAAAGAATGTGCAACAAAGTGTGATGAAGCGCCCAGTCTAGAATCTAATTATTTTCCACTTAGAAAAAATAAACTTACAAATAGATACAAACAAAGAAGAGAGGAAAAGAAAGACAATTATAAGAATTGCATTGGTGGCGACAAGGCCTAAAAGATACTACCAAGCTTATATAAATTAGGCCTCCCCAAATATAATATCTAGCGCTCGTTGAACCAAAAATTTGGGGACGGAGATTACAATCATAGCTTTTACATAAAAAATACAAACACTTATTTAAAGAATTGAAATACAAAGAAGCATAAATAATTAATAAGAATTTTATGCCGAAAGAAAAAAACGTCAAATTCTCAATTATTGTCGGAAACGAATGCGTTAAGTGCTTTTTTGTATTAAGTTGCTGAGGTAGAATTTTATTTTTAAGATAATTGTAACGGAAAATTGCTTCTAACTCCAACAATAGAGAAAACGAAATGCACCAGAGTTTCTCGTGGGATAAGTGTGAATTTCTGTTTATAGAATTTGCTGGCAAATTTGGGAGGAAGAGTTTATTGCAAACGAGAAAGCCGAGCAAAGACGCGAGGCTTGCGAGGCGGCCAGCTTAATGCCGCGCAAAGTAGTGCAGCAGGCAGAAAAATTCTCGATTGTGCTGTGAAAAGTGTAATGTAAGGCTACGTAGTGTAAGGTGGAGGACCAAACAGTTCAAGTAAGAGGTAGGGATAAACAAGTGAATTGTACAATAAACGTAAGGAATTTGACGATAAATGGTAACTCAATTTTAAATAATTCCAATTGATTTCGAGAGGTAATGGTATTGGCCACATGCAACATTAGTCTTCTAATTAAGGTTTTCATTAAATATTACACCCAAAAAAAATGTTGCGTTGACTTGTTCAATTCGTTGTTCATTGATACGAATTTGAAAATTATAACTTCTACGTTTTTTATTTGCTTTAAAGTGGTACTATAATCAAAAAATCATTTCCTTTTTTCTTCAAATTTTGAAAGCGTCCTCGCTTAACACCTTACTGGAAAAATTTTGAGCTTTGAGTTTTATCAAAAAGCTGTTTATTTTGAGTGTAAGTTTTGGATTTGACGGTCCGTCATTACTCACGTTCAAAACTGATCGATTGGACCTCAGAGGGTTGGATCAAGAGAAAATGCCGTCATTTACTCACTAGCTTAAAATTTATTATATATGCAAAACACAGGTTTAAAAGTCTAAAAGCCCGGAACTCCTGTGCTGCACATTAATTTAGCCGCATACACACGCATTGCATTCTTAATCTAGCGAGTCTTTGACGTCATTTTTCCTCGACCCAGCTCTCTCAATATTTTAAAAGTAGTAATTGTGGACCAATAAATAAGAAAATTCCAGTTAAAATAAACAGGTGTCTTGAAAATCAGAACTTAAACTTGGGTAAGTTAGCGTTTAGTTAACATAGTTTTAAAATCCAAACAAAAAAAGAACTACAATGAAAAACATTTGTTTCCTGCTCCGGAAACATAATAAAAGTTAAAACGTTTTACAAACTCGGAGCTAAAAGTTAAAACTTATGAAATATTTCGTCCGTTTTTCAACCGGACTTCATCAGTCAATGATGTGAATGTTAAAAAGATGAATTTTAAAAAGGTTTTTAACGCCTCTTGGGGGTTAGAATTGTGTCATAGATGGCTGCTAATTCGTAACCATTGTCTCTGTTTAACGCCGGTTTCGTAAGTTTAATTTGAATAGCTTCTTTTATCCTGCGTTTGAAGGTGTTAACTTCGGTTGATAGTACTTTTGTCTTATTTGGGTCCACCGAGTGGCCCTCCAGGCGACAATGCTCGTGAATAGCTGATGAACTTCTTGATTGGTGTTCTTTTACTCTGATTTCCAGAGAGTGGGCCGTTTCGCCAACGTACTCCTTGTTACACTTCTCACAATGGATCTGGTACACAGTACCGCATTTCTTGAGATTGACAGTTGTGTCCTTGACACATACCAATTGTGATCTTAGAGAATTGACGGGTTTATGAATAAGTGTAACCTCGTGTGACTTGAAAGCTCTTTGCAGGCGTTCCGAGATTCCTTTGATATGGCGTTGATGCATAGATTTTCTTCTCGTTTTGAGGTTACGGAACCGGCGTTAAACAGAGACAATGGTTACGAATTAGCAGCCATCTATGACACAATTCTAACCCCCAAGAGGCGTTAAAAACCTTTTTAAAATTCATCTTTTTAACATTCACATAATTGACTGATGAAGTCCGGTTGAAAAACGGACGAAATATTTCATAAGTTTTAACTTTAAGCTCCGAGTTTGTAAAACTTTTTAACTTTTAAAAAAAGAACTGTTTTTTTAGTCGTAGTACCACTTTAAACAAGACTAACTTCATTTTGTTTATACTATAATACTTGTGAAGGATGAAAGCAAACTGATTCCATCTTAAACTGTACATAAAATATATGGAAATGGAGAGGACTTGCTGTGTGAGGAAGAAAAAAAAAAGTAAATCCTTCACAATACCGAAAGTCTTGTGCAAAGCGTAGATTATTAGTCAGATGATCTCATCAAAGAAATAACATTTTAAATTTGGAAAAGGGTACGATAGGATAAGCGTGCTGCTCTCATTAAAGATGTCAAGAACAGCGAACAAATGTTGGATATTCCACCTCTCAGGTATTCTCTCTCATATTAAAGAAATATGCAAATAAATTTCTATCAATTTTGGCGATTGGCTGAAATCTTGTTCCTTTAAATTGGCAGAGTACTTATTCTAAAGTACTATTTTGACACTTGAAATTTTCGCTTTGGTCTTCAAGCGTTCTATAAGTGTTGGATGCCTACTCCATGTTAAATGTTAACCCTAACCCTGAATTCTCAGTTTCTTCTAAAGGAGATTGTTCATGTCATTTCGACTAATTATATCATTTCCAGAAAGTCTCGCTTGATGATGAGCAAGTATGACAAGGGAATTGTTACAGTTCGCAATCTTAATACTGGAACTTTCATAAAATGTCCTAAGATGTTAAATAAAAGCGTGTCTCAATTTTTAGATCGCGTCAAATAGACCTTATTCACGATAGCCGCCATGTTGGATTTGCCTTTATCATGCAAATTAGCCACACATTTCTGAAGGGGCAAACAAGACAAGTTCGAGAGGTTATAACGAACATCTTAGCCACACGTATGATTTTTTTCACGTTCATTAAATGTTTATCACCTAAGTAGTAAAATAGAATGATACACAAGTTACTTCGATGTTTGTATACTGAAAAATGAGCAGATAACGAAGGAGACAGTCAAATGTTGGAGGCAATCAAAAGACAGAAAATTATTAAAAAGGTTATTCTAAATTCCAAAATGTACTTTTAGCAATGTTAAATATTTCGACGAGCCGATTTTCGCAATTTGCCCCCAGCATAACACATGGTTAATTTGTATAACAATTTAAAAACCAACATGGTGGCTATCATGAATAAGGGCTATTAATGAGAATCGTTGATGCATTACCTTGACAATGGAAATCGATTATTGAACAAAGTGTATGACACACATATACATTATACATTTATTGATAGCTAATTTTGTGGTAGCTCTGACATGTTTACTCCACAAACCTCTATGAAGCTTTCAGAAATAAAATTAAGTTCCCCTAACTGCCCAAAAGAAGTAAAGAGAAAATTTTCTCACCTTTTCAGGGGACTGGATGAAATCTTTTCTCTACCTTTTTCAGTTAAGATTGAAATTAAAATTAGATAATTTCAGTTTACTATTTTAAATAATCTAATATTTACGAGGCAGAAGATTTTTCAATCAAATGATCGAGCCTCCCATGTGCACCTTTTGCAAAAAGCAAATGGAGTTCCTTAAACATTTACCTTGTAACACTGATGTCACCACAGGTAACCCAGGCTCACTGTGTGTGCCACATAGGTAAATATAGAGAACATATGAGGCGAAGTTTAGGTCTGAAATTTTTCAAGAAAATGGAAATAAAAATCGATAAAACTTACCATGTGGTGAGCTGTTGTCTTTAATACGTACACGAAGTTTCGGGGAAAATGGTCCCCGTTCACCTTCCTTCATAGTATAGTGACAAGGTAGGAGACGGAAGCCAGCGTCGGGACTCCAATCGACTCAAAACAACCACGTTTTTTTTCGCGAAAATCGAATCCAGTCGCTAAATAAACACGACAGGCTCGTGGAACATGAATTTTTCTAAACCATGATTCCACTGAAGCATCTCCAGGTAGCAATACGAAGCCACCAGACTCCGTAGAACTTGGTAAGCTAACCTGCTAAAATGGCGGCCACAAACCGTTGTCCTCGCGCAAAGTGTCCAAAATGACACTCAACTCGGGACGCCTGGTGACGAGTATAATAAGACCCCCTGGAGGGAAGGGAGTCCAAGATTGCTCAGTGAGTTTTGTTTTGAGCAATTTGGGACTCTCCTCCCTCCAGAACTTATTATACTCGTTACCCGGTGTCCCGAGTTGAGTGCCATTTTGAATTGGGACACTTTGCAAGCAGAACGGTTTGTGGCCGCCATTTTAGTTGGTTAACTTACCAAGTCCTACGGAGTCTGGTGGCTTCGCGTTGCTACCTGGAGATGCTTCAGTGGATTCATGGTTTATAGAAATTCGTGTTCCACGAGCCTGGCGTGTTTATTTAGCGACTGGATTCGACTTCCGAAAAAAATCGTGCTTGTTTCGGGTTGATCGGAGTCCCCAAGCTGGCTTCCGTCTCCTACCTTGTCACTATACTATGAAGGAAGGTGAACAGGGACCATTTTTCCCCAAACTTCCTGTACGTATTAAAGACAACAACAGCTCACTTGATAAGTTCTATCGTTTTATTTCCATTTTCTAGAAAACTATCAGACCTTAACATCGCCTTATATGTTCTCTCTTTTTACATGTGGCACACACAGTAAGCCTGGGTTACCTGTGACATCACACAGATGTTTTGGAAAGCATTCTCCTCTTGGGTTCCTGAATGTAACAGTGATTTCCACCCTTAAAAATAAACATTTTAAATCATTTAGTACTGACAGCAAAATTGTATGTTTACTTATGTAAGGTGAATGATGTGAACCATTTCATCACCTGAGGTTAATCCTATTTTCTCATTTCATACCCTTCATACTGCAAGACGATGGTTTGTGCAAATCGGATGATAATGCTGAAGACAAGGTAAGTCAACATCAAGCAACAACCCAACCCCCCCCCCCCCCCATGGTGGGTCTAAGACTTAGTCAGTGAGCCCTAACCCCCCCAATGGTACAATTGAGAGTTAGCCATTAGGCCCCAACTCCACCAATGGTGGAACTGAGAGTTATTCAAGAGGCCCCAACTCCTCTGTTGGTGGTTAGGTTAGGTTTCGAGGGTTAGTCACCAGCCTCCAACTCCCTCCATGAAAAAATGTGAGATTTAATCACTAGAAATGGTGACTAATCCCCAACCTCTGATAGTCTCTGACTCCTTCCTAGGGGGAGTTAGGGATTTAGTGGCTAAGTCTCTGACTCCTTCCTAGGGGGAGTTAGGGATTTAGTGGCTAAGTCTCTGACTCCTTCCTAGGGGGAGTTAGGGATTTAGTGGCTAAGTCTCTGACTCCTTCCTAGGGGGAGTTAGGGATTTAGTGGCTAAGTCTCTGACTCCTTCCTAGGGGGAGTTAGGGATTTAGTGGCTAAGTCTCTGACTCCTTCCTAGGGGGAGTTAGGGATTTAGTGGCTAAGTCTCTGACTCCTTCCTAGGGGGAGTTAGGGATTTAGTGGCTAAGTCTCTGACTCCTTCCTAGGGGGAGTTAGGGATTTAGTGGCTAAGTCTCTGACTCCTTCCTAGGGGGAGTTAGGGATTTAGTGGCTAAGTCTCTGACTCCTTCCTAGGGGGAGTTAGGGATTTAGTGGCTAAGTCTCTGACTCCTTCCTAGGGGGAGTTAGGGATTTAGTGGCTAAGTCTCTGACTCCTTCCTAGGGGGAGTTAGGGATTTAGTGGCTAAGTCTCTGACTCCTTCCTAGGGGGAGTTTGGGATTTAGTGGCTAAGTCTTGAACCCCTTCCTAGGGGGAGTTTGGGATTTAGTGGCTAAGTCTTGAACCCCTTCCTAGGGGGAGTTTGGGATTTAGTGGCTAAGTCTTGAACCCCTTCCTAGGGGGAGTTTGGGATTTAGTGGCTAAGTCTTGAACCCCTTCCTAGGGGGAGTTTGGGATTTAGTGGCTAAGTCTTGAACTCCTTCCTAGGGGGAGTTTGGGATTTAGTGGTTAGGGTTTAGGGTTAGGGTTTAGGGTTAGGGTTAGGGTTAGGGTTAGGGTTAGGGTTAGGGTTAGGGTTAGGGTTAGGGTTAGGGTTAGGGTTAGGGTTAGGTGCATCCTTGGCTGGGCCAAAGTAGGGGTATTTAAGGCACTTTCCTCACCCCAAAAGTCCAGAAATTGAAATTTCAATTACACAAGATGTGAGAGTATCATTTGGTAAGTTAGTAACACCAGATTAAAGCCTTACCAGCAGGAGGTATCTACCACTGGAATCGGTCACCATATGCGGCCGATAATCTTTGATGTATGACAAAGGCGTCGACATAGCTCGTCCTGTGCTGAAAAGATTAGTGGCATTTACCTGAATGTTTGGTCAATCATCAAACTAAACGGTAAGTCAACACTTTTGATTGCTGAACACACATTGTACAAATTTCTAACAATTTGAGATTGGCATAAATTGCCAGCTAGCCCGTTTGAGAACAGAATCAACATCGATGGATTTCAACAAATGTTAAGGGATGGAGCGCTTCATCCATGTCAATCAGTAGAAATTTCAGGTCAATTATCTCAGATCACCATGAGTGTGGCAAATTGTCCCAAACAGGCTACCCTTTTGTGATGAGATGATGTAAATAAATTATGCTTATTCTACAAAATTATGCTGAAATGGATCTTGCCAGAGTACCTGACAAATAACAAAATTATTGCATATCAGCGACATGTCAACCAGAACCTCACGCTATGATGATACAACTTTACCCTGCGCTAGATGTAAATGTGACACAGAAGGTGGAAAAAACCTTCTTGCTACAGCACACAAAACTTTGGAACTCTCTACCTATTAATACAAGATCTAGCACCAGTATTATTGCCTTCAAACAGAATTATTGTAATCTTATAAAGAAAGGTTATGCTGGCTTTGATAGCTTTCCATTTCATAAAATTTTCACTCTTTGAAGATTACATTTTACCCTTTTTAATATTTGTAACTTACATGTAGTTTAATATATTTTAGGGGAGGGCCACAAGTTTACCAGTTCTCAACTATAATGTGTCACCCTTGGTAAATCAAGTTATTTATTTATTATTGATTGATTTCTTTATTACTTACTTAATTTATTGGAACCAAAGAGAAGATTGTCTAACCTGTAGAGCCAGCTCGTCTCGTCCAGAAAACTTCCTTGTCTTGTAGTTATTAAAGTGGAGGACAATGTCCCCACTATCCTTGACAATCAAATAATTCTTCCCAGTGGAGCTCTTTGGGTCAAAGTTACTATCATGTTCCCCTGACAGACTTCCAGGGTCCTTATTTCCAATCCCCGTGCCGGGGCAATAAACACGTACAAGGATAGCATTATTAGGTCACAAATTCTTTGGCTTTGAACTTCATCGGGCCTGTCAATTCAAACTTTCTCTTTGCTTGCTAACGGCGGAAACCACTTCCTCCCTGTTTTTAAAGACAAAAGCCAAAAAACAAAAAAATGAATAGGGTTCACACAGGTTGGGCTGTCCATAACAAAGGGAAAGTGAATGCTTCAGGTCAAACCTACTGCAGCTCAGAGAAATGTACCTTGCAAAAAATGGTTAATCAATTTACTTTAAGTGCCAATTTCTCCTGAAGCTCTCCGCTTCCCTCAAATTCGTGTGACTGGGAACTCACCCAATTGTTTGAATCTTAACAATCTGTAGTGTACAGCTAGTTATGCAATACTGAATAATAATTTTAGTCTATGCCGTCACAGAGTGAGCAAAAAGCAGATTTTCATGCTAAGACTAACCAAGGGATCCAGCGATTTTGGGCAGAAAGATCTTCCATCGTGGTTGGCCTTTCCAAATCACCTGCTTTTTGGAGAATTCTGGCTTGGCGTTCTGAGTTGGCGGATAATCGGCACCCCTTTGAAGTCAGGAGCATCCTCTTTGTTCACAATTTTATTGGGTACAGCAGCGAGCTAAGGTGATTTGACACCGTGGCTGAACTGCAAGTTCGTTCTTCCTGCAAGAAACAGAACAGGTTAATGAGGCTCAAAACAGCCCAAAAATCAATAAGTAAATAGAGAAGTGTAAATGAAAGAAAAGCAAAGGAACTTTATTCAAGTGTCTATTAGTTCTACAACTAAATGTGAGCCTGTAATACTTGTGTGTACTGCTCAAAATGGCAAATATTGGAGGGACTGAGTAGTTACTCGCTACACAAGTAAGCATCACAGATAAATTGCGCTACAATTGTGACCCATAACCCCTCCCTCTGAGGAATGGTTCTAAAGTAATTTCTCGCCATAAATCAATGGACTTTTTTTACATCAGGTCGTGTGCCAACTTGTTTTGATTACACAGGGACAGCTAGTGTATACATTCAACTCACGGAGGATGGAACCCTTTAAACTCTGTTTGTAAGGCAATTTTTACCATCAGCAGATAGGTAAAAAGTTATATTTATCAGAATATTTAATCACTGACATGTAGTAGAAATTTATAAAAGGCAAGAGCCTCTGGTGAAATTGATCAAGCTTGAAAGTCAAAATTTCACCAACCAAGCAATAAATCAGTGATACAAAAATTTCCAATTGTTGGTAATTTCTTTCTTTCAGAAAAAGTATGAAGTCATATTACTAATAATAAAACAATACTGAAAAGTTGAAGGAACTCAGCCAGATGAGTAATTATAAAAAACTTGAATAAGCATTCTATAGATAAAAAAAAAAAAACATTGCTGCAAGCTTTCCACCACTAGAGCTTGAGGTCTTCAACGGGCAAAATGATGAATGAAGTGAAAATTGGGAGAACATATGTGAGTTAAAATGATAACAATCATTGTTATCATTTTCATTTTTATATATTCTCCAAATTTTACTTCAAGCTTTCAACCACTAGAGCTGAGGTCTTCACGGGCAAAATGATGAATGAAGTGAAAATTGGGAGAATATATAGTGAGATAAAAAGGATAACAATTATTGTTATGAATTTTATTTTTATATTTTCTCCAAATTTTCATGTCATTCATCATTTTGCCCGTTGAAGACCTCAGCTCTAGTGGTCGAAAGTTTGCAGCAATTGTTATGTGTTTTAACCAGAGAACGCCCGTTCAAGTTTTTTTTTTATCAAAAACAATATTATTATTGACTTCTTACCATGCAAAGTTGACTTTTTAACAGCTAGCTATTTATAATTTATCTTTAATTTGATAAAGGCAGCATTGAAAAGAGATTTCAGATTATTATCAGCATAAAGCAAGTTTCAACAGCAGATTGGTAAAAAGATAACACATTGGTTGACCATACTATTATTCTTTCTTTGATAAGTCTTGGCCTGATTTGGTTGTGAATGGCCAAGAATATTTTAATCATACCGTCAGCAATGGGGATTACCTCTGTGTTAAAACCTGAGAAACTTTTTTGTGTTTTGTTAGCTCGTGGTAGGATTAGGTTATTGTTTGATGTTTTCTGCTCTTTTGTTTTCCTAAGGGTTCCATCCTTTGTGCGTTTCACAGGTTTCTACCCCGAGGGTGAGCCCCTGTGTAATCAAAACAAGTTGACACACGACCTGATGTAAAAAGTCCGATTGATTTATGGCGAGAAATTACTTTAAAAACAATACCTCCGATGCAAAAGTTATGGGTCACAATGGGAGCGCAATTTAGCTGTGAGGGTTACTTGTGTAGCGAGTAAGTCCGCAGGCCCTCCAATGTGCGCCATTTTCAGCAGTTTCGTTACACACAGTATTACGGGCTCGCATTTTTACTAAAACCGCTGGCAACACAATGCAGGCGCGAAGATTTTTGCGATTTCAGGTAAAGAGGGAGTAAATTGTGTGATATTAATTGAGAAAAATTACAATTGGATAAAGTCGTTAGAATGGAGACTTTTTCTACAACGCTATAATTAAACAAATGGTGGCCATTGATGTGGTTTTCAGTCCCCGGCCGTGAGTGTTGGGTGGTTCACTAGGCGTTTCCACAAAGGTGTCAAACTTAATTTTACGAAAGCAGTAAAGAATCTCTCTCACCTTTAGAAATTCAACGTAACCTTCGATCACGGGAGTTCTCAAAAGCACTCTGGTAAAATTTCTGCATCACGTCCTAACGTATTTGTAAACGTAACCCAGAAAGCCTGCAAAGAATAAAAAAAGAGTGGTTGTTAACTAGACTTGTAGCGTCACCCAAATATCGGTCATCACTTAATGTAAACGTGGAAATTAAAGCCAAAAAAAACCAAAGATACTTACAAAGCATTCTCTCTTGAGCCTTGGCGTAAGTGGAAAGGGCCACCGGTGCTTTCTCTCTTTCAAAGTTAACTGTCTGGGTAAAGAATTTCTTTACGGAAGCCAAGAATTTTCGGACTGTCTCGGGTAGCTCATCGAATTTGACGGAATAAGGGGTTTTGCGCTTGTTCCCTCCTGGTGCTGAATTCGGGGTAGATTCCGCGTGAATTTCACCCTCACTGACGTCGTGTTCATCTTCGGATCGGGTTAGGCTCACGTTGGTCGCTTCTTGTTCCTTCGGCGTATAGCAGTCAACGAGTGGTTCTTCCAAGCTTTCTTGTTCGGGCGGGACCGGTAATACCGGGAAATCGTCCACGATTTCGATTAGATGCACTGACGAGTTATCTGCAGAACTGGAGTAGCAAGGCATTTGGTGTTCCATTGCGGAAAAGGTGATTTCAACAAAAAAAATACCCAAGCGAGTGATCTGTTGGCGTCCTCAATGATGATATGGAAGAAATGATTTACTGGTGCGAGAAAAAATGCTTTGCGAGCTGCGAGATCACACACACGACACTGTGTCACACTTTATTTATTCATTAGTGCATAACTTCATACTTTCATATAACCGCCCTGTTTGGCGGGAAAAGATAAAAGCAGCGATTACTGTTTTTCAAAGGTACCATCCCGCCTACCTCAATGCATTGGTGTTTTTAATGTGTCAGAGACATACTCAAATACGACACTTTCTGTTCAGTGTACACGTTATGGTACATGAAAGTCCTTGTAAGGAGAGTTTTAAAAGTCTTAGATATTCGTTACAAAGCTGTTATCCGCATGACTTTATAACTTCTTTTCTTTTTAGATGTTAATGTTACCCAATAAGGGTGCGTTGATTGGAAATCCTGAATTTGGGTCCTCGTATTTCCATTCGAAAGCAAAAGTTGTGGCGGTTTTCACTCATTAAACCCTTCCTAACATAAATTCCAAATGGTGAAATCGACGACAAAATCCGATTTTTCAGATTCTGCGTTCGATTGGAAATCCGAAGATATAGATCCGGAAGTCCCAGTCGAACGCACAACTTCCCGCCATTCATATTTAATTACCAGTCTTTCCGAGAGATTTCCAACCGACGTATTTAAAGGACGTTTTGCCAATCTCGATGCCATGCAGGATTACGTTAATATTCCAAAGCGATTAATCCTTCAACTTAGGAGCAATGAAGACGTATTATCTTCATTGTCGAATTTACCACCGAATATTCAACGGTTGTTGAAAACTGCACGATGACTAGTCGGGAAATTGCTGTTAGTGCATGAATTAAACCACAAGAGGAAAGAAGTTCAAATACTTCCTCGCCTGTAAACAGCTTGCCTGCCCCCTCTGGAGTAATGCAAGGTATGGTCATATCGTAGTATTGACTTGAGGTTACTGTAGAAGCACAAATGAAATCTCCCCGACTTTGGGGTTTCGTTCGAATTTAAATTGTTCTTTCAAGATCGTTCGTGGTATGCTAAAGTGTTGGTTTCCTGGACATCGACGTATCATCAAAGAGATTGAAAAGAGAATTGTAACTACAACTAATTTGACCGCAGTTTTATAGAACAACTGATGTGGAAAACCAAATTGACTGGTCTTATTACAATTGCTCGTTCGTGTATTTCAAACAATTCTTATGCAAAATTTGGGGGCCAAACAACATTAAGTGTATTATGTAGGAATGATAAAGTAGAGAAGCATAGGCCAATTTTTTCCACTCCTATTACAAACGCAACTGCAAAAGTGAACTTTCAATCTAAAGTTTCGCTTCAACGGTGTTATAAATACAAGGGTGTAAACCACACAAAGCAAGTATGAAAAGCATTATTGTATTGGGCGTTTCCCAAACGTTATTTAAACGCATAAGAAATACTGACTTCTTAGACAAGTACATCACGACACACTAAACAATTGCCTTGGCCTGGCAAGTCTCAGTTAGAGGTCTTCATGGACAAATATGTTGCTTGAGAAATGAGATCTGTGATTGTCCCGACATTCACTACAGTTAGTCAAAACAGAATAGAATACGAGCTTGGTAAAATGTTTTTTAAGATTTCGCGAGGAACAAGGTCACTGGCCCGAACTGGTGTTCTTAGTCCTGTGTCACACTTTCGCAAAAAACACCGCCCACAATATGTTTCCGCAACTTGTGGGCAAAAGCGTGTTTAGTATCTCGCTAAACTGCCCTTAGTAATATCATCAGCGGACTGCCCTATATATATTCCCAAATAATTCTTGTGAGTTGACGGTTTCGTTCTAGGGTACTAATTATGCCATAGTGCGACTGTCGTAGACAGCGTGCACCATAGTGTCGTCGCTATTTGTTTCACGAACCGCAATGTTTGGCAAGATTAAAACAAAGCTTCTCCTTAATCACCGCCAAGGGGAAACTCCTAATGATGGGCATAGTAAAAACAGTTCGATTGGCCAATCACAGTTACTGCATTTCAGAATGACGGCAAAGCCCTAACACTTCCAGAAAGTGCCATGGAGAATTATGAGGATGTCTGCCATGCCCGCGTATCGCCTCAGCCAATTGAAAATTTGCGCTCGTGTTGTTTTTGTTCGGGATGAGCCACATGAAAATGCCTTTGCATTTGGTGTTTACGCTTCTGTTTTTCGTTATTGTTTTCAAGGTAATATGCAAAGTCGCTCTATCCTCCATTTGGAAACTGGCATCTATCGTAAGTTTGGGATACATTATTGAAAAGGAATTCCGCTTGGTTCATTTGGGCGCTGGGTAGGTTCGGGGCTGGCCCTCGTATGAACAAGAAGGGGAAATTATCTCGCGATTATCTAATATATCGCAGCAGCTTGTAAAGTAAAAACATCGTGATATGTTGTGGCCAGGCTAAACTAGTTTAAGTGCCCGACACCGGGAAGAGGAGTTGCGAGAGTTAAATATAAACTAAGAATAAGAAACCATTGATAAGGTACTTGATCTTTTTTTTTTTCTGTCTTACTGGATGCGTCTCTGTTTGCAATGTAGTACGTGAACATGGTCAATCGAGTTCATGAAGTATGATCATTTAATCCCTGAGGCTGACCGTATGAGGAAAGATCAGGCCAATCACGGTCCCTGCTTTATGAACATGCGGTCAAATCGAGTCATGACAAGATGATACATTTAATCCCTGGGCTGCACCGTGTGGGAAGAAGAGCAGGCTAATCACGCGTCCTGCTTACTGACTGCAGAAATACGAAATGTCACAGAAGCACCCACGAGTGGTCAGAATCAACCTCAGGAGAAGGGTTGTTCAACGGCGTACACGGCACGCGTTACAGAGCAAGATTGAGGGGCAGGAATAGGCCAAGGGCCAATGAAGCTTGAACGACGGACCACTACCTGCTATCTCAGGAAACGTTTCAGTTCGTGATGACCAAGCTCGGGAAGACAAGCCCACGGCAAATAGGACACCTGAGATAGACCTGGTACAGAATCTCCGCGGCATTACCAAAACAATCTTTGAACAAAGCCAGGTTTTATGTTTACACAATGATTTCAGATGGCTGCAGTTTTAATGCTGGAATTTGTCCTGATGGTGTCATAAGGTTTTCAGATGACGACGGATTGCATGTTCACCACAATGCTATCTGGCGATATGTTCCGAGAAATTGATTGATCAGAGGACAATGCGGAAATAGCTGTAGCCAGGTATAAAGATTCGTATGAAATGTGTATACATTTAGCGTCATTGCTTTGCCCTAGGGTTATTATTTCTGCGTTAAAAATATTAATATAATTCAATTTATGATGGCAGTTCTAAGTTCAGTTATTATCGCCTCAAACAGGTTTAGCATACATTCTCTTGGATGATACCTATCCAGTCATACCTCACCTTAAACATGTTATTTATCGTGAAATAGTGTATACAAAAGTTGCGGTTCGCGATACAGCAAAAATTTCAGCATGTCTTTACAACAAACCGCCGGAAGTGGGGAAAAGTGCTCTGGAAGCATGAAGGACAGCCCAAGCTTGCCAGAAGAAGATGACGTATGCCCGAACACCCCACAAAGTAAAAGGCTCAGATTAACCGAGACTTTTAGACGAAGAAGTTGAATGTTGGAATAGTCTCAGTCGACTTCCCTGCAGGAGGCTAGTGCTTGTTCATCGTAATCTCGCCCGTTTTTCAAATTCTTGGCGTTTTCGAATGCAACCTGTGAGTTCATCTTTCGCCCAAACAAGACGATGTTAAGGAATGCGTTAGATAATGTACCCAGATAAGAATTCACCATGAATGCAATGTTAGTGACAAGTTACACAAACCATTTCTTTCCGGATCAAGCGCAGTATGAGAACTCTGTTTCCAGCTGGAAGGAAATCTCCTTTTGTCTGCGCCAATACAACATCGGTCTGTTGTGGTAAATGATGGCTGAATGCCATTATGTTTTGGGAGTGAATCCTTCTTCTGATAGACCCCTCGAAAAGCAACGGTCACCAGATTAACCGAATTGATGTCGCCGGAACTGTTTGCTGAGGTCCATTACGTAAGACGACGAAGCGGACACAAACCATGTTCCTCCACCACGTGTTAAAGGGCATTTACGTACTCTGCTAGGTAAATTGGCGAGTTCTTTCTAGAATCTTTTCGGCACCGGTTAAGGGCAGCGCGCATTTCCCCTATGAGCTTCCCGAATTGGGAAAAATCGGGAGCCAAAATCGACGTCACTACGGAAGGCCCTTGTACGAATTTGGGTTTAAATTTCCTGTACGAGTCCGTTCGACAGCACGAAGGTTACCGCATTCTTAGGATGCTATAATCCAGAAAGGTGATGGCCTGACTTGATGCCCATAAGAAAATGGCAGTCGTTGATGTCCCTCCTTTTGATCCCCAGTACCTGGCAACTAGTAGCTAGTCCCTTTTAACCCTCAGTTGAAAATGCCTTGCTACGTTTTAAGTGGAAATTCGCCACGTCTTCACACGATTTGTTCCTGCCCCAGGAACAAAGGATAATGCTTAAACTTTCACGCGTAGCAAGAGAAAATCAGATTGGTCCTTTGTTACTGGGCGTGTTGACTAGGAATCACGTGATTGGAAGTGGAGGTTGGACACATCTGACGATGTGAATTTTGTTCCGACCATTTGCCGCCGGGTGAAATAGTTTGGGACCGTGTTGCGCGAATAAAGGATACCAAGACTTGTATGATGAGCCAAGATGGCACAATCAGTGAGTCTCCTTCCGTGGCACGAGCGAGCAAGAAGCAGAACAGTAGTATTCTTTCACGAGATCGAAGGCAAGACAGGATCATGTTGCCCAATATCGCACAGTGCCAGAAGTCCGTGTATGGACTTCTTCACATTGACATTGACAAAACACTGTACAAGGAGCCATGTACACCCCCCGCCCTTCCCCTGTCGATACGGCAGAAATGTCATTTGCAAGTTAAGGCGTAGTCGAGATGACATTGGAATAGGTGGGTGTCAATCAACCCTCACCGGTGATGGCATTGTTTTACAGTTAAAGCCAATTCAACCAGCACGTTGTTGTCTGTGCTTACCGCACCCACAGCGACAGTTCGTCGGTGGTTGGGGGGGGGATCCGTTCCTATCCGCACGTAAGACAACGTGAATCTCTCATCACTGTCCAGGGAGAAGGTGCCACCGTATATGCCTGACGAGTTGACGTAGACGGCGCAGAAACGCTAATTTGAGACAGGACTTGGTCGTTTTTGTAATGACCGGTGTCGTTCCCATTAGCCTTGGTGACGAGCTACAGTTTGCCAAGATTATAGCTGAGCGGGTGACTGTAAGTGTTTGCGACGACGAATGGGGAGAAGTTGTGGATTAAATCCAACTAGATACATATAGGCAACCGAGGAAGTTGATGGTTTGCTACACTGAAGACCCTCGCTACTGGAACAAGATCTTCTCTGATGATCAGTTGCAACGAATGAACTGGCCCTTCAATCATGCCCTCCGACACTCAGAGCTTCCGAGCATGCAATTGCTGCACTGGCCGTCTAAGCATTGACGGTTTTAATCCGTACTTTGAGGTTTTACATCTGGACTGCTTTCAATTGGTAGTCTTGAGGTGCCTCAACATAAGAATAGAATTCATTAACCTCATCAATAGTTAAAGTGAAAAAAATGCAGATACTTGCAATGACTTCACAGATAGACAAATATCAGAAATTCCGGCCACAAATTTGGTCGGTGTAGTACCAGTAGATTTGCGGTACCAAAATTCCTATCTGGAGACTCAAACGAGTTGGATAGGTGAAAAAAGAGCTGATTGGCTCAGATGTATTGAAAGAGGTAATCTTTCAAAATATATCAGAAAAAAAATTCCTGTGTGCAGAACAAGAAAAGGGTTTCACAGGTGAAACCAGAGCTGTTTTGCTCAGAGCTATTCAAAAGGCAATAATTTGGCACCAGTTTTTAAATCCGCCGAGCTGGTTAGTTATAACCAGTCTTGCTGGTCCCAAGCCCAGGAAAGGATGAGGGAAAACTGCACGACAAAGATTAGTCTTAACGCTTGTACTAAATAAACAATCAACGTCACAGCGGCCATTGGTCGAGTAATTTCGGATCTAACGGCTCTTATTTAAAAGATTTCAAGGTCGACACTGTGTCTATGACGTCAAGAGCTCCTGACCAGACTCCGAGCAGTCATTGAGCCATTGTAAGCCCACTGGTTAAGCTCGCAGTAAGCTTTCAAAGTTGTCCAAACATTGCGCTCGACTTAAATACTACAATCAACGTCACAGCGGCCATTGGTCGACTAAATTTCGGAATTAACGGCTCTTATTTAAAAGATTTCAAGGTCGACACTGTGTCTATGACGTCAAGAGCTCCTGACCAGACTCCGAGCAGTCATTGAGCCATTGTAAGCCCACTGGTTAAGCTCGCAGTAAGCTTTCAAAGTTGTCCAAACATTGCGCTCGACTTAAATACTAAACAATCAACGTCACAGCGGCCATTGGTCGAGTAATTTCGGAATTAACGGCTCTTATTTAAAAGATTTCAAGGTCGACACTGTGTCTATGACGTCAAGAGCTCCTGACCAGACTCCGAGCAGTCATTGAGCCATTGTAAGCCCACTGGTTAAGCTCGCAGTAAGCTTTCAAAGTTGTCCAAACATTGCGCTCGACTTAAATACTACAATTCAACGTCACAGCGGCCATTGGTCGAGTAAATTTCGGAATTAACGGCTCTTATTTAAAAGATTTCAAGGTCGACACTGTGTCTATGACGTCAAGAGCTCCTGACCAGACTCCGAGCAGTCATTGAGCCATTGTAAGCCCACTGGTTAAGCTCGCAGTAAGCTTTCAAAGTTGTCCAAACATTGCGCTCGACTTAAATACTAAACAATCAACGTCACAGCGGCCATTGGTCGAGTAAATTTCGGAATTAACGGCTCTTATTTAAAAGATTTCAAGGTCGACACTGTGTCTATGACGTCAAGAGCTCCTGACCAGACTCCGAGCAGTCATTGAGCCATTGTAAGCCCACTGGTTAAGCTCGCAGTAAGCTTTCAAAGTTGTCCAAACATTGCGCTCGACTTAAATACTAAACAATCAACGTCACAGCGGCCATTGGTCGACTAAATTTCGGAATTAACGGCTCTTATTTAAAAGATTTCAAGGTCGACACTGTGTCTATGACGTCAAGAGCTCCTGACCAGACTCCGAGCAGTCATTGAGCCATTGTAAGCCCACTGGTTAAGCTCGCAGTAAGCTTTCAAAGTTGTCCAAACATTGCGCTCGACTTAAATACTAAACAATCAACGTCACAGCGGCCATTGGTCGAGTAAATTTCGGAATTAACGGCTCTTATTTAAAAGATTTCAAGGTCGACACTGTGTCTATGACGTCAAGAGCTCCTGACCAGACTCCGAGCAGTCATTGAGCCATTGTAAGCCCACTGGTTAAGCTCGCAGTAAGCTTTCAAAGTTGTCCAAACATTGCGCTCGACTTAAATACTACCTTCAACGTCACAGCGGCCATTGGTCGACTAAATTTCGGAATTAACGGCTCTTATTTAAAAGATTTCAAGGTCGACACTGTGTCTATGACGTCAAGAGCTCCTGACCAGACTCCGAGCAGTCATTGAGCCATTGTAAGCCCACTGGTTAAGCTCGCAGTAAGCTTTCAAAGTTGTCCAACATTGCGCTCGACTTATATACTACACTCAACGTCACAGCGGCCATTGGTCGAGTAAATTTCGGAATTAACGGCTCTTATTTAAAAGATTTCAAGGTCGACACTGTGTCTATGACGTCAAGAGCTCCTGACCAGACTCCGAGCAGTCATTGAGCCATTGTAAGCCCACTGGTTAAGCTCGCAGTAAGCTTTCAATTTTGTCCAAACATTGCGCTCGACTTAAATACTAAACAATCAACGTCACAGCGGCCATTGGTCGACTAAATTTCGGAATTAACGGCTCTTATTTAAAAGATTTCAAGGTCGACACTGTGTCTATGACGTCAAGAGCTCCTGACCAGACTCCGAGCAGTCATTGAGCCATTGTAAGCCCACTGGTTAAGCTCGCAGTAAGCTTTCAAAGTTGTCCAAACATTGCGCTCGACTTAAATACTGAACATTCAACGTCACTGCGGCGGCCATTGGTCGACTAAATTTCGGAATTAACGGCTCTTATTTAAAAGATTTCAAGGTCGACACTGTGTCTATGACGTCAAGAGCTCCTGACCAGACTCCGAGCAGTCATTGAGCCATTGTAAGCCCACTGGTTAAGCTCGCAGTAAGCTTTCAAAGTTGTCCAAACATTGCGCTCGACTTAAATACTAAACAATCAACGTCACAGCGGCCATTGGTCGAGTAAATTTCGGAATTAACGGCTCTTATTTAAAAGATTTCAAGGTCGACACTGTGTCTATGACGTCAAGAGCTCCTGACCAGACTCCGAGCAGTCATTGAGCCATTGTAAGCCCACTGGTTAAGCTCGCAGTAAGCTTTCAAAGTTGTCCAAACATTGCGCTCGACTTAAATACTCAACATCAAC
>NC_090886.1:330747-333053 GCF_036669925.1 Montipora capricornis | reverse complement strand
TTTCCACAACAGAGTTTGGAGACCAAAAGATGTGAAAACATCAGAGAGCGAGACGGTACCAACTGGGGTGTGCGGCATGCCGCACACCCCAGTTGGTACCGTAGATGGACGAAATATTCAAACCCCTTCTATCCGGTACAACCCCCTCGCCCCCAAAGTTCAATGTTATTGTAACCTGAAGTGCGTTAGCCCCAATGGACGAAAAAAATCAAACCCCTAACATCACTTTTGCTAACACGCGCGCTGAAACATTGAGATTTGGGGGTGCGGGGGTTCAACATAGTGCGTGCTGCAGGGTTTGAATATTTTGTCCATCTACTGTCTCGTTCTCTGATGTTTTCACATCTTTTGGTCTCCAAACTCTGTTGTGGAAACATCAATGTGCATGCTGCTGATCTTCTTCCAAACTGCGCAAAACATTGGCTTTTCACAAGTAAATGCCTCCTGTCTGTCTCCCGTCCCATTTTTTCTATTCCCTAATTCGCAACTTATTCCTAAGTGCACAAAACATTGTGTTTTCACAGGTAAGTGCAACCTTTGTGCTTCCCGTCCCATTTTTTCTATTCCCTAATTCGCAACTTATTCCAAACTGCAAAAAACATTGTGTTTTCACAGGTAAATGCTGCATGTGTCTCTCGTCCCATTTTTTCCTATTCCCTAATTCACAACTTATTCCAACATGCGCAAAACATTGTGTTTTCACAGGTAGATGTGCATGTCTCTCTCGTCCCATTTTTTCCTATTCCCTAATTCAGGACTTATTCGTTTGACGTGGCCCTGCCAATGGATTATGTCATTTGTGACGTGCTGCTTCTTTTTAAGAGAAAAATATTTCCTATTTTTAATTAGGAGCTGTCTCATGCTGTTCAAGTTGCAAAATCCATTGGCAGGGCCACGTCAAACGAATAAGTCCTGAATTAGGGAATAGGAAAAAATGGGACGAGAGAGACATGCACATCTACCTGTGAAAACACAATGTTTTGCGCATGTTGGAATAAGTTGTGAATTAGGGAATAGGAAAAAATGGGACGAGAGACACATGCAGCATTTACCTGTGAAAACACAATGTTTTTTGCAGTTTGGAATAAGTTGCGAATTAGGGAATAGAAAAAAATGGGACGGGAAGCACAAAGGTTGCACTTACCTGTGAAAACACAATGTTTTGTGCACTTAGGAATAAGTTGCGAATTAGGGAATAGAAAAAATGGGACGGGAGACAGACAGGAGGCATTTACTTGTGAAAAGCCAATGTTTTGCGCAGTTTGGAAGAAGATCAGCAGCATGCACATTGATGTTTCCACAACAGAGTTTGGAGACCAAAAGATGTGAAAACATCAGAGAGCGAGACGGTACCAACTGGGGTGTGCGGCATGCCGCACACCCCAGTTGGTACCGTAGATGGACGAAATATTCAAACCCCTTCTATCCGGTACAACCCCCTCGCCCCCAAAGTTCAATGTTATTGTAACCTGAAGTGCGTTAGCCCCAATGGACGAAAGAAATCAAACCCCTAACATCACTTTTGGTAACACGCGCGCTGAAACATTGAGATTTGGGGGTGCGGGGGTTCAACATAGTGCGTGTTGCAGGGTTTGAATATTTTGTCCATCTACTGTAGTTACCCTAGTTCTGTTGGTTTTGTTTTATCGAACTATAGTTATATCACTCACCCCAGTTTACCCCAGTTATAGTTATTATCATTGACCATATCTACCATAAACATCCGTAAACATCCACAAACATGAGACACAAAAAAATTGGGGCCAGAACTCTGCGCCAGGAAACGAAAGCACTGGAGGATCGGAGTTGGGTTTTCTGAACGACAGCCGTGGCGAGTGGTCTGGGGAAACCTGGTTGGCGTCCTTGCGTTCCGCCCGTTCTGGGGCCTCGGTGACACCGCCAAAGGGGCGGCCCTAGGCATTGTTTTTTGATGTTTTTTGTGGGTACTAACCACATGAAATAAGCTACATACATGTGTATACATGGACCTCCAGTTCTATGTGGGTCACTTTTTTTCTGCCTAGCCTACAAACCACTAAACAAATGCACGTCCAAGTCATACTAAAGTAGATAGCAAACCCTCAAATTCTCGTTTTAATATGTTCAGTAGAAGCCTTCCAGGATGGGCAGTGGAAGGGAGATCATACAGCACATCGTCCGCTTGGTGCTTCCACCCATTCAAGAAATATGACATTCATTCAGTCAATTTCTTGATCATCCAATCCCAATATATTCGGAATACAACTCAATAAATAGATGAAGTGCTGGAAGCGCCAATGACCCGTCTGCTGTCCTTGGAACATCCC
>NC_090886.1:324307-330647 GCF_036669925.1 Montipora capricornis | reverse complement strand
GGAACAACTCTAGTGTCATTTGGTAGGAAGGCAGGGGAGATTACTGAGGTGGTTAGGATAAAAAGAAAGGCTGCAGTCATGCTACGTTCAACATAATGTACTGATGTTTTTCTCTGAAAATGGCAACATCAATTTCATGTAAGATGCAGTTAACTGTGCGAAACGTTTCACCTTTGATTGACGAAGAAAATTACAACATTCCAAGACTGAGGGATTTCATCTCCAAGGTGACAAAATTGTTTGAAGAAATTGTTGCCTTTTCCAACAACTTTGTAAATTCTAAAAAATAATGTATTTACACCCATATTCAAGCATTTCATAACAAAACTAAACTATTCCATGGCAGTTAAAGGACCCCAGTCAGCCTCCTCCATTTTCGACGCCATCGAAATTATTGATCTTGCATGGTCAAGCGAATTCTTATTGCTTTACTGTAAGTTGTGTTCCAGAAAGTGTGGATTATCTGTTGAAGTTCCACAGTGGTTTCCTTTCTTTTGACATCCTCTGAAAAAAATGTACTAGCCAAACTCTCGCATGTAAACAGAAACAAAGTTGTGGCGGACTAGGGCCCTTTAAGTTTAAAAAAAAGAAAAGAATTATTACTTATGTGAAAATAAATATCCTTTGTTCAGAGTTCAAACAAAAAATAAATCAGAAAAATGATTTCAGTCACTTTGCATGATTCATTAACTATGCATAATTACTGAACTGTACAAAATTTACCTAACTATTTCAAGTATTTCAATACTGACAAATATTATGGTTGCAAGTCAAAAATAATAATGCAAGTGAATCTAGCAGTTGCATGTTTTGTTTACAATGCATAATTTTCTACCTCCCCCTTTTTTCCCACCTCAGGCAATCATGCTAGGCATAAATACAACTAAAATATATCTTATTGCATGGCAGTAGCTTCATCAGTTGTAGATAACCTCAGTCATTGAGCCAATGGTGAGAGGGCAGTGCCAATGAAAATTCATCATCTTGTCAATCCACTCTGCAAATGCCTCTCCATTTCCAGGTGACACACTTGCAATCAAGGCTCCACTGTCTTTATGGGAATGGGAGTCCACAAAGTACAAGGTTCCACTGTCACACATAAGGAACATTGTCCTTTCAGAAGAGAAAAATAAATGGCAACTTCTCTGAGCTCCAAGTGCTAATGAATTTAAGTGTTCGGCAAGTAATTCCTTTGGCGAACCAAAGAAATCTTTTTGTTGTCCCAAGTATGCCACACCACATTCTTCTCCCGCAATTTCCACAGCCTCGTCTACATTCACATTTATGCCTTCATGGTCAAACAACTCATCATGTAATTCATTGCCAGATGTTATTGCCCACTCAAAGACCTCGCTCCAAACATTGGACAATGTCAAACCTTGCTTTGGGACCAGAAGACCTTTTGATGCCACTTGGCCAAAATACAAACAAATGAATGCACAGGCATTACTCCCATTCCTGCCACCAATTGTTGACTGGCTGAAGTCTTCAGGAAATGACCACTCTGTCACCACTTTGTTGAATTCTGAGAGATGACCACAAATACTGGCAGGCTGTATAGTAGGTGGTACACTGGCCAGGGAAGTGGATGGTAGCACACTGGCAGATTGTGTGGCACTTGGTACACTAGCTGATTGTGTGGCACTTGGTACACTAGCTGATTGTGTGGCACTTGGTACACTGGCTGATGGAGTAGCATGTGCTACATTGGAAGATGATGTGACTAGTTGTACATTAGGCGACGCTGTGGGTAATGTTACTGTAACAGGTGACACTCTAGCTGGTGTCCTAACACTAGCCATACTTGATTGTGCAGCAGTTGGAACACTTGGTGTTGCAGCAGAAGAGAGTAATCCAGCCTGAGCAGTGGTTTGTTTGTTCTTGCGGTGGTAGCTGCTCCACCATGACTTGATCTGGGTGGCCGAGAGAACTTCTAAGCCTGCTTCTTCCATTGCTTTTATCACATCTTTTGGTTCAGCTCTAATGCAGTTTACTGCTTGTCTATTATAAAATTCAATCATTATATCTTTCTGGGCTTGGCTAAATGTGGTTCTTTTTCCTGTACTATGCTTTAAGGCATACCCCATTTCTGGTCGCTGCGAGGAGTGCTGGTCAACCTCCAGTGGAATTAGAGTAGCAGCTGCTGGTGGTTCCACTGCATGTTGTATGAATCGTACAGCATAGGTCTCTTGACTGGAGCCTGAGAAAGGAGATGGACAGTTTGGTTCAGGTGCTGGGTGATCATCTGCCACTGTGGCTCCAGTTGCACCTGCAATTGGAACTTGACGTCCAGAGATTTGCGAAAGCTGAACCTTTGTCTTGCTTATTGTCTGCCCCATGCCAGCCAAGGATCTTAAGATTATACCATCACTTAATGAACCTTCGACCGGAAATGTGAAATTGCCAAACAGGGAAATGTCTTTCAGTGTCCCAACTTTCTTAGCCTTAGACCTATCAATCGTCAACTTCTTACAGGATGCATTCTTCATCGTCTGCAAGAAAAAAATTATAATGAAGTTTATTTTCTCAAGGATATTTAGGATATTGTGAGAGTATAAAAATAGTCTAAACACCTAACCTAACCTAACCTAACCTAACCTAACCTAACTTAATCAAACCTAACCTAACATACCATACCATAACCTAACCTAACATAACATAACATAACATAACATAGCATAACATAGCATAACATAATGTATCATAACAATTTATTCAGGAAGTTACCACACAAATACAAAAACACTCTGAAGAGGGGAATCATGTGGTTAACCCTGTCTAAAAACAACTTCCCTGACTAAAAACTATAAAGATAAAATTTAACGGCTACTGATTTAGTAAATTTTCAAGAAATATTCAAATAAATTTTTAAGAAGTCTACTCTAAAATGCATTTAGGAGTACGTAGATTTCAAGTGTAAAAAGTACATAGATTAGGTGTATAAAAAGGCTTTATACTAAACATCTTACAGACTTGCAAGAGGTTATATACACTTGCACAACAAACAGAAAAATCTAAAACATTGTTACCGTAATTGCATTTCATAGTTTTGATAAATGCATTTCATATTTCTGACAATGGAAAGTTTGTTATAAACATCACCTGTTAAAGGTGCCTTTGAACAACCATGTGATCCATTTATTTTATGTTTTAAGTACAAAATCCAATTAGATAAAAGTTACTTGTAGCCTTTTCCCCATTCCTTTAATTCACTGAGATTCAAACAATTACCTTAATCAAATCTGCAACTTGTCCCCCACTTTCCAAATCATTTCCTAAACGCACCCATCGTACAATTTTATGGCTGATGTGGGCAAAATGGGAATCCAGCCTAGACTTGCCCTCTCCTGCCTCAAAATTGTTGTACTCCTTGAGTGTAAAATTGAAAACACTGTTGACTTCAGCAAGGTAGCACAGAACTCCACTGTTATGGTAATGGGGACCATTGTCTAAAACAAAAGCAAAGTACATAAATGTAAGTTGAAATTTTTTGAATGGAATGGATCATTTCTATGATCAATTTTAAGAATGATGCCAATTTAGACAATTTTAACTTCACAAATGAAAAGTGTACGACACATGTTTTCCTGTTAAGAAAACACACTAGAAGCTAATTTCCATACAAAATAAACTTTATTTCCCTTACCTGAAAACAGGTATACAGAAAAGCCTGGATAAACTGATTCCAGCCACTTGAAACCAATGTCCAGGGCACTTTGTGTGAACCAAGCATCTTGTTTGGTGTCATCAGACCACAAGTCAATAACCTCAATATTTCGCAGACCCTCTCCTACCTACATGCACATGTGTGGAAAAGAAGAATGACTAATGCTTACTTACAGTTATTCACTCAAAATGAGTCCAGCAATAAACCCGACACCGCATTTGAGGAATACTGATACAGTGTATACTAAAATTAAAAGTATCAATCCTTGAACAAGTTGACATGCACAAATTAGGTTACTACCTACTGACAGAGCCTGTACATGATTAGACAGGTCTCGTCATGAAGAAAATAAACAAAGTACAGCCAATGGTCCCTAATCATGAATAAACTGAGCCTATCAAACTATACAATGTAGAGTCAAAGTACTCTGTGTTGTCACATCTGTCCAGAAAGTACATGTAGTCATTTAGCTTACTAAAGTCTCTACAGACCAATGCCTAATCTATTTGTTTCTAATGATAATCAATGCTAAAATGTTATGGCTTATAAATGAATCAAGAAACAAAATGGGTATGGATAAATTGTTTACCTGAGCAATGACAAAGAATCCATGAAGGGAGATTCCTCTTTTACCGTACCATTCTCGCTGATTCTCTCTTACTCTCATTCCAAGTTCAACTTTCATTTTGTAATCGATTATGACCACAATTTCTCCTGGTGCAAGGTTTTCAAGGATATATTGGTAGTATCCCCCTTGATGTTTGGTGCGAATCAAATGTGCAAGGTACTCTTTGTGATTTGTTGAGACCTCCTTCCAGTTCTTCAAAAGTATGTCCCTCTTCTGCTGATCATTAATCCTCTCCACTCCCTCGGTGACTTGTTGCCTCAACTCATGGAACTTTTCTAATGCTGGCAAAAGGTGATCATGTTGTGACTGACAATCCCCAAGAGCATAGTCAAGGCACAGTTCGGCACAACTGGAATGCCTCTCAACCTACAATCAAAGTAAGTATTGGAGTGAAGCGACATTAGGCAAATCTGTTAGTACTTCATGGACCACTTCTTAAATGTATATTCTACAAATAAAGGTACCAAAGGTACATAATTACTGACCATGTACTGTATGTGTAACTTTTCTGATTATTTAGAAAGCATAAGAACAGATTTAGGGATTTTTTCCCAACATACTGTATACACAAGATCATACACTGTAGCTTTCCTTAATAGATATGGGACATTGTTCAAGAAATAATGTGCAACTTTGCTTTGTTTTTCAGTAATGTGTACAGGGCTGCAAATCACAAGAAAAACTTGGTGCGACATCACATCACAAATTAACGTCAGTTTTTATGCATCTGTCCTGTTATTGAGCATGAATTTTGTCATAACATTGTCAAAGTAGCTGTGGATCCACAAGGCAATAGGTGAGTGGATCCGTAGAATACTTTGACAATGTTATGATGAGATTCATTGTCAATAACAGGGCAGCTACATTAAAAACTGACATCAATTTCCATTTTTCCGATAACAAATTGTCAAATTGTCCGCTCTCATTCATTGGCACAACATATAAGTTATAGATTCACGTGTCTGTCTGCTCATTGACAATAAAAATTAGCCAACGAGCGTGCAAGAATTTCTGTATTCATCGTAAAAATGAACTTTGCACTTTGCCTTGCCCTAATTTACATCTTACAAAAATCACATCCCTGTACAATCCTGTACTGAGAACCAAAGAACATCAATACAATTTTTCAGTCCAAAAAGGATAAAACAAAGCCACTGCGAATTTATCGGAAAAATGGTATTTGTAGCCCACAAGGCTACATTTATAAGCTCTACAGGTTGTATGTGATTATTTACAAACATACACGTAGCAAACATTGCACTTGTACCTGCTTACTAAATTTCACTTTGAGAAACTTTTGATATTCTCTGCAGACTTGTACAAGCTGTGGGTGTGAATCAGCCAGTACTCCTTCATTCTTTAGCTCATCAAGGAGACACAGGAGAGAGTCAAAGTTAGAATGACCAAAATCATCACATAAGTTACAAAGACCAGCAAGCATTGAGTTTGAACGAAAGTTCTTTGGAACATGTGCATAAATGTAACTTCGCTTTACACCATTTGGAAATTTCAGCTGGTATTGCTGAATGACATCTTTGATGTCACACTGCCAGTAGCGAACACCTGTCTCTTTTCCATCCACAAGAACACTTCTGCACGATGATGGTCGGGAGATATCATCTTGATGAAGGAACTCCTGAAATTCCTGAATTATTTCAGGACTCACAGCTTGCCTGGTAAACTTCAGTCCACCTTGAGGGACACCACCCCTGCCAAACAATATGGCATGTACTCTGGCAGCTGTGATGGTGCTTTTTGAGCAATGGAAATATGATTGCAGTACTGATTGGCTGAAGTCCCATGCCACAATTGAAAGAAGTCTTCGACGTTCATCACTGCACTTGCTTACTCTTCCAATAACTTTCGCCATCTCCGTCCTACTCTTTTTTCCTTGAATGTCTGCCCCATTTACTTCCAAGTTGCTTTCTTTCATACTCCTGCCAATCAACAACTTCTGAGAAACTTTTGCTCTCTGGGCACGAATTAGCTTGCTGGTTTCCTGGTGTTTGGATTCCACGTAATCTTTTGCTAATGATCTCAAAAAT